>NW_006889836.1:0-124509 GCF_000231115.1 Vittaforma corneae ATCC 50505 | reverse complement strand
GAAGCCAAGGTCGACATCAAACTTTTTAACAAGATTAAAGCCGAAACAATAGCAACGATGGAAATAATAGACACGCTGTCTTTAATGAGTGATTTGAAAGATCTCTACAAGACGTTTGACAGATGCTAGGAATGATAAATACTGTTGAATACAAGTTAGAATTATTCAATCCTGTTAAAAGTTATACTAGTAAATGTCAGTTCAGAAAGAGCACATCTTACTGCCTTGAACATGCCAGTCATATAATCACTACTACGTGAATTTTTGAAAAACCTTATCAATGTCCAAATATATTCAGAAGTAATTAATGATCCAACATGATTGTTAAAACGTGCACAAAGTCATTTAAATACATCAACCACAGCGTGTTTGGTTTTGAGAGTCTTGAGAAGAACCTCAATGCTTTAAACGGCAAGATAACTGCATAGCTCTTTTAGTACAAACTTATGCTCAAGATCTAATAAAATGTGGTCAATAAATTATTAATTAAAGGCGAAGAAGTAAGCACATGGCTTTAACCCATGTTTTTGCAGTCAGATCATTCAACTTTGTTTGATACATCAAAATTAGTAAAACTAATAAAACATCTCAAAACACGGCAGTATCAAAGATTTATGGCCGAATTAGACCTAGCAATATCATTTTCTCGATGTGCTTTGCATTCATATGATAGATATAGAGACGTCACACCCTACGATGAATCGGTGGCAGACAAATACAAGCTCAAAAAATATATCAATGCATCATTTATAATACTAAATGGTGACTACTACATTGCCTGTCAGGAACCAAAGCTCACCTTTGGTGCATTATTTGTTGAATTTCTGCTCAAATGCGATGCAGAGTATCTGATTTGCCTAGAAAAAAATCTACACTACCTAAAAGGATATCAAGTATTAGAATCTAAAGCAGAAATGTTGGATGAAACAGAGTTTTTGATAGATCAAATATATAAAATTGAGAATAAAACCATTAGGGTGATTAAATGTTCCATGTGGAAAGACCATGGTGTGCTGGAAAGGAAGCAGATGGAGGAATTGTGGAAATACACCTTAGACATACCAAAAGATAAACTAAAAATCATCCACTGCAAGGCAGGCGTTGGAAGAACGGGGACATTTATTATGTTCAGGATATTAAAGGATATTCAAAGAACAGGAGAGGTAGTAACACCCGAAAAATTCGTTGATGTTCTAGTTGAGCTGAGAAAACAAAGAACCTTAATGGTACAAAATGACATTCAATTGAAGTTCTTGGCTGAATATTTTATTGAAGAGGAATTTTTTATGGACAAAGTGTGTGAAACCCCGGACTGACCGACGTGTTCGGCATGCGCTGCCTTAAATAAACTTTTGCATGGTTTTGATTGCTTGCAGATCTATTTGAATGTTTTTAGGTTTGTATTTAGTTTCAAGATTTTAATATTAGATATTTTCAATTTTAAAGTGGCAACATTGAGCAGTTTTGGAGCAGGAATTTAGCCTAATTCCATACCATCTTGTACTTTAAACACCCCGAGTGGGTAGTGGCTATAACAACTTCAACACCACCTTAAAGTTATCGGTTTAGAGTCGAAGCAAACTACAACATCTGTTAGCATGAATGATTAGTGCCAACAGATTATAATAATCAAAGAAAAACATGCATACGAGTCTAGGTAATAAAGACAGGTCTTATACTAAAGGAGTTGATAAAAATATATTTCAAAGCTCATTTATCTTTTTTAATCAGCACATCTTCAATGTAGGAAGTCAATACTTCATCATTAACCTCTGCTCTTTCGTTTGTATTTAAAACAATTGGAAGTGTATGAATCACAGCACCACTGAGTTTATTGGGCTTTCCCGTAAGGCCAACAATGTCAACTGGTTTGCCCACTCTACATGATCCTTCATATCCACTAACATACTTAGGTGAAATGGACATACTCAAAATATAGCAAAGATATGAAAAATCAGGAAATAGCGTCTGATCGAAGAACAAAAAAAGCACTGTGAGTAGTCCAATAATAGGCTTGTCGGCAATGACAGTTTTTTCATAATAGAATGGGGAAAGAGTAAACAGCCCCTTTCCTAAATTAATTAATCCTTGCGAAATTACTAATGCTGATACCGCTCTGGAATCTTTGTAAATATTATTGTAGTTGGTATCAAAAACTCTTAATATCCTGGACGATCTTGTACCCGCACCGACTATTCCAAGAGAAAATAAGGAGTTACAATCTGTCTCTCCACTGCTGAGACTTTTTTCTAATGCATCAATAACCTCAGACCTAGGATTAGAGGGGTACAACAAGGCGAGACACAATGGGAAGACATGTCTAAGATGAGAAGAATCAAGAAGCAGTGATGAATTACAAATCCTGTCCAATAGAGAAGTTGCAATACCATCACCCAATGCCACAATACAGCTAGAAATAAGACCCAGTGATTCGAGAAGAGCATCAGTATCACCAGTGAAGGCATCAGTGAGTATTTCATCGACAATCTTAGGGTTTCCCGACCCCATATTCATCAATCCAAATGATAATATTTTTGTGTAGTTGTCAAGTTTAGAGAAAAAACTACAATTGACAGCCTCTGGATGCTTCATTAATATTAAGGAGATTCCAAGAACTGATAGATTGCAAAAGGATGAATCATTCTTAATTTCGTTATATATATCAACACAGGATGTTATAACACCCTCATCACATGTGCCAGCGAATATTGAGCCTAGGATAAATATTGCAAATAGCGCAATCTCAGAATCAGGAGAGCTAAGCAAGGGGAACACAGCATCATAAGCAGCCTGAGATGATGATGCCGAATAAAGAACAGCAATCCCAAGCATTGCCGCCAACACATCGTTCTTCTTGCTAGAAGAAAGCAATGGAATCAGCAAGTTGATATTTTCAAAATCAAGGTCGTGATGTCTCTGAGATGCTATTGTGAGTGCCAAAATAGCACCTGCGCTGGCCTTTTCATAAATTAAGCTTGAATAGTATTCAATTACTTTTTCGTGCGAATAGGAGTTTATCAATCCTACAGAAGCTAAAACAGAGATTGATTCATTTGCTTTTAGATGGTCGACAAGATCCTGCTTGACTTTGTAATCATCAGTAGATGGGAAAAATACCGGGTCACGGCAATAGGCAAAATGGACAAGCGCATTTGCAATTGCAGCTGCTTCGGTTTTCTCCTTGTCAAGTGACTTAAAAATATATTCCAGTTTCTGTGATGGAAGCAGCTCAAGAGATGACGCTACATCGAAAAAATTCTCAGACAAAAACGAGTTCGATAGGATTCTTTCGGTTTCACCATCATTCTCCTTAAAATATATATTATTTCTTGCTAGAATGAATAGGCACTGTCTATAGTAAGGAGTATTTGAAAGAGAACATACATATTCAACAGCGTCGCTTTTCCTGTTTAAACGAAGCAAATACACTAGAAGCTTACTAGGATTATTCTTGTATAATTTTAGCATAATGTTATCTATAGTGTAAAATCTATCCATTTCCTCCAAATATAGAGTTATTCTCTCCTCATTGTCCTTATCCATATATTTGAATATTAAATCAACGAAGTCCCCTGCAAAGCTTCTATTCCTCCCTTCACTTACTTCTACTTTTTGACTCACAAACGATACTTCAAAGATAAAATCAATGGCCTCAATCTCGGCATTGTGATGGAATAGAAATTCGGAAATGGGATCGATTAGAGAAGTGTAGTCTTCTATTTCTAGCTTTTGGTTTATGACATCCAAAATACAACACACTAACTTTCTCACATACTGAAGTCCCCACTCAGAGATTGGTATGAATGACCCCTTCAACCTAAATCTGAGAATGTTCTGGTCATTGTGAAATAGATTCATGACACTTATTAGATCGTAAAGATACTTTTTATTGTCTCCATCAAGGTTTTCAACAATCTTAGCGAACTCATCTATCCTGTCGTATAAATCCTGCTGCTTAAAACCTACAGATCCCTGGGCAGAGGAAATAAAAGAATGCAGTGTTTTAAGGGCCGAAAACTGTATTTCTGGATCTGGATCTTGTATTCTTGCAACTATTACGTTCAAATCTGAGGATTCCATAGAAGGGTAGTGGGACAAAGATAAACAAACCAAAATTTTTCAGAAGGTCATAAACCAGCTTCAGAAATTACAGGACAATCGATTGCGTAGGAATAAACATGGTGGTTATTTTTAAAAGCAACTCGAAGTCATATAAAGCAAGGTATGTAATTGCTTTAGGATTGTAGGCATGATTCTGCAGTTATAATAATTATGTCCTCTCCCGTTGTTAATAGTTCATTTTGACCACAATCTTGCTGGGCTAATGTGATGTTTAAATAGACTTTTAAACAATAGATATTATAATGCAGTTCTTTGTTTGCTATGGTATTCCTAAAATTCTTGGCCAATTCAAGATTTCTACCTTTGCACCCTATATCGGAGATGGATTTAAATGACAAGGAGACTTTCACAGATATTATAAACTCACTCAACAGCGACAATACAGACTACATACGAGCTCTAAGAGACGTTACATCTGTTATTTCATCTCGGAATGCGCCTTTAGTTCTCGGAATAATAGTCGGAATACAAGGCAGAGAAGTTAGAATAGAAGAGAAAAAGAAGGCTGATTTTGTGGATTTGCTGACTGAAATAAGAACAAAGCTGGATCAATTGCTTCCATTAAAACTAAAACATCTCATTCCATCTTCAAATATTAATTTTTCTGAGAAAAGCAGAGAAAAGTTAGAAAAGAAAAGCATTCTGAAAGCATTTGAGCAAATTATCATAGAAACGTTAATAAAAAAACCAAAACACGAAATTTGGAACAATCTGAATGTATACTTTAATAAGGATGATGTGGGTCAGTTTAGACTGAAAGATGGCCCTATCAAACATCTTTTTGGGTATCTAACAACATCTACTAGAATAAATAAATACCTCAATAATAATGCCGAGAGCATCAGGGTTCTGAAAGAGATGTCTTTTTTAATGAACGAAAGTAGCATTGATACTGTTCTTGAGCTTTTTGGAGAGAATTCTCGGCATTTTAGCACATTTTTAATAATTTTAAAGGCATGCAAACCAGAGATTTACGAAAAAATACAGGAAACAATTTACTCTGAAAAGAAGTATTTTAAAGAGAGCTTTGTTTGCTCACTCCCTGATTTTGATTTTAATAAGATTAAATCTTTTGTCAAAGATTACAACTGGGATGTTACCGAGAGTCTCCTTCGACATAGACCAGTCATCGCCAAGAGCCTCATAGATGCCTTTAACCAAGACGAGCTTGGCATTTCTAAAAGATTCTTCCTCGATGCACTTCTCAAACAGGATGAGATTTTTTCTAACTTTATCTCCGATCTTAACCTAGCACCTGAAGAGCTTGTTGAACTTTGCACCAAAAGCTATAACTTTACCAAAAGGTATTTTTATCACATTGAAACGGAGGATCAAATGCTCCAGTTCTGCAAAATCCTATCCAAGAGAGACGAGGCAAGAACTTTGGCATTTTTGAAAGAAGTTGAGGATCTTTCTAGTTTTGAGCTGTTTCTAAAGACGTTATTGAAAACAACAAGGTTAACTGGTGAGTTTAAGAATTATATTGTTACGAAGTATTCTGATAGCCATACCTTTTTTCATAGCCTAATTTCATATTTAGATATTGAAGCCATCGAACCCCTTTTAGAAAAGTACTATGAACACAACACGACTATTGAATATCTTCTCAGAAGATTCTATCCCCAGGAACTCATCATTGAAATTCATAGGTTTAAAGACCCCATGCTTGCCTTCAATCTAATATCGGATTGTATTGAAAATCTAAAATTTGAAGATAAGGATTGGGTACTGGCCATGAAGTCGTTGGAGACAGTGTACTCCGCCATTAAAAGCAGTACCTCATTGCTAGTTTTGAAGACAAAACCAAATATTAGGACACCAACCATAAACTTTCTCAAAAAATCAGTGAGTGATGCACTCTGGAGCTCTCAAATAGCAACGCAAGACTTCATAAAGTGTTTAGAATTGCTAAAGGATGATTGCCTTACAGTTTTTGACTCCATGACAAGAGAGGAAATAATATTTGTGATGAAAAAGTCACGGCAGCTCGAGAACACAGTTAGAAGCTTTTTTAAAAATTACTCTGGCAGCCTGCCACCAAAACTAATGTTTGTATGGAACTGTCTTCGAATGTTATGATATGGTATGTCCATAATCCTAAGCCCAACCTGTGGATTTGCCCTTATTCGTGGACTGGTGTCATTCTTATTTAGGCATAGTTTACAATTGACAGCTTTGTTCCAACCATGCCATGTGTCTAAAATAAAATGTTTTCTTTGTCAACTATGTATGCTTGGAATATCTTTGTATGTACTTCTCTAAAGCTATCCTTCCATTTGCACTGTTATATATTTGTTCTTTTAGAAACCAGGTTTATCCTACGTTTGTATTTTGCCCATGAATGTGTTTTCCCAAATTTGTTTGCACATGTCAGTCCAAAAAATATCTTCAGATGGAGTAGACTTTGATACGACAGAATATTTATACAAAGGAAAATCTGTTAAATTCGATCAAGCTTTCAAAGTGGGAGTCAAGACCCTCAACGACTTAGTATTCGGTACATTATATATTATCATTCTGAAGAAATACAGAAACTTTTTAGGCATCAGTACCAGTACTAAAGTTGCTGGTATTGCTATAAGGTTAAAACATTTGATAGAGAGCAAAACAGGGGAACAGACCTTTGATATTGTTCCAATCATTGATTTGCTGTCTGCAGACTACTACGATAAAAATCCCCCATTTTTAGGCAGGATTACAATAAAATTTAATATTGAGTACTTAAATACTCCGTTGGAGGAAGAGAAGAATACTAGCTTGACAAAAAAAATAATCAATAAAATATTTAGTGCAGAGATTACAGAGTCGTTTGAGGCCATTAACGACATCTCGTCGTTTCTCTCAAATGGAAGCACAGTGTGTAATCTCAAAAGCGTAGCTGGCATGTTTATCATCGATGGACTTCTTATTAGGAAGATGGAATGCTACGAAGAAAACCATTTGGGCATGAACGGATGTTCAAAGAACAATTGTCTGAAGAGCTATACGACAATATCTGGGGACGAATCAAAATCAGCAATCAAGTGTATCAACTATTGTCTTGCTGCATACTTGGACTCTAAAGTCTGGCTTCTTCTCATTAAGCCTGACTTGAAACGTCCAAATATTAAAGACAGAAAACTACGAGTGGCTCTTGAAAGACTCAAAATACCCGAAGAAAAGTTTATAAAATACCACGAAGGAAGTCATAAGCTTGTTGGATTCATTGTTTTTATAGATGACGATACTCTTGTTGTCAGTTTTCGGGGTACATTGTCTCATAACGATATTATAAATGATCTAGATGCGTGCTATACGCAGTTTTTTAATGGATATGCCCATTCTGGAATACTGAAACTAGCAAACATGTTTGTTGATGTAGAGCTAGGCAATATCAAGCAAATCATCACTGAAAATAAACTCAAGAAGGTGCTGTTTACTGGACACTCATTGGGAGGAGCTGTGGCTACTGTAATACACTTGATTGTCACCAAAAACAACTTTATTACAGCATGCGAAATTAAAACGGCTGCCTTTGCATCACCCCCGACTGTTTCAGAATCTTTTTTAGATCAAAAAATTGAAAACCTCATAACATACAATTACGGTAATGATATTATACCGAGACTTTCATTGGGGTCACTCCTGGATTTCAAGTTTCTTTGTCTTTCGGTTGCCAATATATTTACTGTTTTTTCAAAATCTGAGAGATCAATAGAAAAAGTAGTTGAAGTTCACAGATATTTGAAAGAATCAGACTTGTATCCAAAGCTGTATCATCCCGGGACTGTATATCATATCAAGGCTGAATACAAAGATAATAAAACCACCTATGGGTTTAAAAAGGTCGATCCGAAATTTTTTGCAAATCTAATAATATACAAAGACTATCCAGCAGACCACATTCTAAAAAGGCATATTTCTGCATTCAACTTCTGTGTTGAAAATGATGAAAACTCATCTGCAGTGGCCAAATAGTACTAGACCAGTCAATAAGTATTGTTTTAAATTATAAAATGATGTTAGTAGTTAATTAAAGGAATGTAGCAACGTCTAATAGATAGTTGGTTTTAACATATTACATATAGTCTTAAAGCCCATATACTAATGCTACTATATTCAAATATGTAAATATTTTGTTATCTAAGACTATAGTTTTGATACAAAAACGACGCATTGACATCACTTGTTTCAGGTTCTGAAGTTTGATGTATTAGATATAATATGCCTGTATAGATCAAGAATTGAGAATGCCAGGAAGATCGATATATATCGTTTCCTGTCATTATATACTTGATAATAATTGGTGCGTCTCTAATGTACATGCGTGATCACTATGGCCCAATGACAAGTGTTTCTCAAGCGCCACAAAAGCCGAAAAATGAGCAATCTGATGAAGAAAAACTTGTAGGCGTATCTGTTAATAAGGATGGATACATGGACCTACAGCATCAAGGTATGAGTGTCCCTCTCCAATACACAAATTCCGAATACTTTGGTATGGTACCCGACAGCATAGCTCCAGAACCACACCATTCCAAGATAATATTCATACAATGAACTTAGTGTAGTAAAATAATGTATAAACTAAGCTTGTGATGCTTCAACAATGCATAATCATCATTCTATTTTATTTATTTTAATCATAATAATCAATTGAAATTATATTGCATCCTTTTAATTTGATTGATAAAGAAGTTCTCATCGTCCAATGATGGATCTTGAGACCCACTGTAGAATCTCTTCTTATTGTATTTTACCAAGCACTCCTCAAACACCTCAGAGTCTATCCTCAAAATATTTCCAATCGTCTGGATGGTTTTGTATCTCTGCTCGTTTCTCCAAAACCTTTTACTTAATCTATAAAGATTATCAAATATTCTTGGCAATACTGACTTAAAGCAGTCTGTAATAAACCTTTTCACTGCAGCATCTCCAAACATCTCAATAACACAGTCAATTACAAGATAGCTTTCTGATTTTAGCGCATGGTTTAATATTTCACAGAACTCCCACTCAACAGAAATTTTGGAATGAAAAAAGAAAATCGAGTGAATGATCTTTGTAGTCAGCTCTACTATTTTAACCTGCTGTAGCGAATTTGCCTGATTATAAACTTTCAGAAAATATCCCAGCGTTAGTTTTTGGCATTCTGGTGATATTGAGCAAATTGAATCAACCAGCTTTGATGTTGGCTCAAAGTTGGCTGTGGGCGAGAACAAAGCACATGGCAGTATAAATTGGGAGTAATATTCCTTGAGATTATCCCCAAAGTTATTTGTTGAAATCAGATGTAATATGATTTTGAATTCAAAGTTTAGATCTATGGATGTTTTGTGGGTGTTTTGAAAATTAAGCATTTGGTTAGAGACTATTTCCTTGAACAAGCTAGCAGATTGTCTAAACTTTGTCAAAATGCATTCAATGAGGCATGCTAGATACTCTTTTGATTTTTCTTGGCATTCTCCAAGTATTTCAAACACTTCAGTAATATCCTGTTCGGAAAAATATTCTAAAAATCTTTCATAGGCGAGTTCTGAAAATTGCAATATTTTTGCAAACGATTTGAAGATCATCATGTCAAAGAATACTCTTTGCTTTATTGTTGCATCCATTATTTGGCGTAAGAATGGTCTGAGTTTCCTGAAAATGAGACTGAATAGTCTTTCATCAATTTTACAGCAGTGGATATTTGCCAGTAAATAGTTTATTGCCTGGTGTGTATCCTTTCCATCAAGAACCTTTGCTACTTCTATGTATGAAGCTGTTTCTTTAACTTCTTTCAGCTTGCAGACTCGCTTTGTGATCATTGGCTGTCTTTGGGCCATTTGCAATAATCAAAAAAGTAACGTTGCAATAAATAAAAGCATCTTATTTTAAGCTCATTTAAAAACGCCTTGGCGGCGTGAGATACATATAATCAAAACGGCAATATAACCAAACCACACATTGCATTAAGCAATATCTTGAAAGATTTCCCAATTGAAGGATCATCTAAGGTTAAGCTAAAAATAAGATTTGGCAAGAACTCTCTTGACTTATGATCTGAAAACTGCCATGGCTTTTGATAAAACCGACAGTATAGACAAACCCTGGTCATTTAAATAAATATAACTATAAAGTTTATCAGTTAAAAAAATCAGTTAAAAAACTGTGAGTTTGGTTCATATTTGTGTACATAAAATGCTTGACAGGTATTCTAAAAATTTTTAACTGGATTTAGTTAAATGAATTTTCTACTTCTTTGACAGCGTAGATCAAATTAAAATATCCGACTGATTTATTAAAAGGATTCATTCAAGCAGGGATCATTTTAATATCAAAAGTGTATTATGCAAAATATTTTCTCAATTGTAGACGTGATGCACAAAAATATCATTACCAGTGTTGGAAAACTATTCTAATAAAACTATTTAGTTTATAGCTGGCCGTTTTACAGAAAATATGAAATTTAATTTTGGCTACCTAGCTAGTAATACAACATCGGCATGACATGCCCATTACAACATAGCCACCGTCTATAAATAAAAGACCCAATATATCTCTGGATGTTAACTGTATCTTTTCTAATCCAATAAAAATTTTTGTAAAATTTTTGACCCCATCCTCAGATGATTTTTAAGCCAAACATGATTGTACTCATAACAAATGGAAGACTAGCTGGAAAAAAGGCAGCCGTTGTTAAAGAGTTGGAAAACAACATGCTTCTTCTCGCTGGTATTTCTAGAACCCCGGAGGAGTCTCCAGACTATCTTCCTGCATGGCAGAAAAGAAGAAATATGAAGTTTGTTACTTTCATCAAAAAGATAAATATGAAGCATGTCCTTGCAACTAGATACAAGGCCGATGTTGGCTTGGATGCTCTTAGTGCTGAGAAAAGTCCTGAAGACATAAATAGTAGAGCAGCACTCAACCAAGAAGCCAACAAAATTTTGAAGAGTGCTTTTGAGGCCAAAAAGGCTAAATGGCTATTTACAAAACTGCAGTTCTGATTAAATTATTTTTATTTGCTTATATGTTATTCCTTAGATAAGCACGGGGAGCTCGGTTGTCGAAAGCATTATAGAAGTTTTAATACTTGTTCCGCGTGGCCAAATTTTACTAAGTGTAGTCCCTATTGTTACCTTTTTAGTTATAGTCAAGCGTAACACAACACATACACCATATTTAGATAGGTTTGATCTATTCAATATACTAAAAAATTAAATGTAATATATACCAAACATTAAATGCAGATCTTTATTAAATTTGAATACACTTAAAACCACACTGGGACAAGCAGCTGATTAAAACTTCCATCTGTGTCCGCAATTCGTACATGTCACAAAAGTGGTCATAGGCTCATCGCAAGACCTCGTTTGCAGTTGACTATATGTGCATTTTTTTTGCTTGCATTTTGAGCATTGAAACATGTCTGTATCTGCTGCAGCACTTGCAACCTGGGAAGCCAGTAAACTCTCCTTGATATACTCACTATCTCTACTTCTAAGCTCTTCACTCTGCATCTGTGCAGGCAACATCTTAACGAAATCCGATGTGTCAATCTTCGAAGTGTACACGCTCAGGCATAGTTTGGAATTTTCTCTCAAATTATGGCTTTTTGACCTGACCTCTTTTGGAAATGTGGATGAAAATTCACTGATGTGATGTTCTACAATGCATTTTGAAAGAAATACAGCCTTGTCAAAATTAATATCTTTAACATTAGCCTTAAAAGCACCTAAAAACATTTCCAAAGCCTTATCATATTTAGAATTATTAAACGAATGTTTTTTAATTGCCTCCTCTTCCGTTAGATTTTTGTCGTATCTTTCCAAATCTTCACTTTCATCCACGTGGTCCGAAAGCTCCACAACGTTCCTAGTATTTTCAGTAGACACAGATCGCAGTTCTTCTGCCAGTTCACCAGTAATTTTCATGTTTCTAGCATTTATCTGTTTAAAAAACTCCTGCTTTATAAATAATGCCAGTTCCTGGGAAGAACAGCTATTAAGCAGCTGCTTAAGTGTTTCATGACTCAAATCATTCAGTTCTGCAATATAACCCGCTATTTTCTTTTCATCAATTTTCTTTCCATCGTTTGAGCTGACTGCAATGAGAATTTTATCCATAGAGAGGGTTAAAGTTTTAAATGTTTTAAATGGATCTGAAACATTTGATAGTAATGACAAATAGCAGTGAACAAATGAAAATCAATTGATGCTGATCTATTGGAAATATGCTCAATGGCCAATATAAAAACCAAGCCCAGCTTTGACAAAATAGAATTGATAAATTAGTTTTGCAGGTAGACGAACATGATCAAAAAGAATTTAAAATGGATGTAACATATACATATTTAGCCTCCTGCAACCAGTAAAATGCAAATACCAATTATTTTGAATTGCTTTAATCAATCCGTCTTCAAGTGTCTTTTTCGTCTCAGCTTTAGAAGTAAAAGTGTTAGAGCAAGTAAAGTGACAGTCAGCATCAACATCTGTTTGTGGCAGATAATAATGATATAAAGAATGGGGAATTGAATATTCAGCATTCTTTTGCTTTCAACCATTGTAATACTCATTTGTCTAAATAAGTTAATGAGACATATCACCTCGTTTTTGAAAAGAGGCATGCGGTTTAAGGCCTTGATTGCACCCTTAAGCCCCTTGACCTGGATGGTCCCCCACAGTTTGCATTTTTGACACTGCAGACAAGCAACCTGCTTTACCATTTCGTTTATTATTTCAATATTTTCCTTTCCTATCTTTGGAAGACCATTCATGAATTCTTCTGCACTGCTCGGTTCCAGAATGTTCTCATCATCTAAATGCTCAACATCCTTTACTGAATTACCATCCAAAAGTGATTTCTTGTTGGTTGCGTCACTGAGAAATGAATTTCTATCCTTTTTTATTTCATATTCTCTTTTCATTAACCTTCTTGTCTTAATACTCAATAACTTGGCTGGTTCTGTTGTTTCTCCAGCATTCACTGCAAGTGTCGCCAACGAGGCTCTAACTATCGAGTATAGAAACATAAAATTATCTCTGTATTCCTTTTTGTATCGTTTTTTGAATAATAGAGGATTTCTAAAGTAAAAATTAAGTATTTTAGTGTGTTTCGAGGCTAGGTGTGTTGTGACTGAGAAGTGCAGCCCACTTAGTACTTTCTCTAGGATTATGTTGTTTTTTGCTAGGGAATACATCTCCTTCCAAACATCAGAAGAGCCTTGGGAGGTAGTAGAAAACGATTCAACAACACGACTCAAATCGATATACCCATCCACACCTTCAAACTGAATCTTTGGAACAGTACATGAACTCAGTGTACACTGCTTGGACTCTTTTGGACATCTTTCATTGAAGGCCATTTTGATCTTAGAGAAGTGATCAGAGTCAGCTACGCTGTGAAGCAGTGGATATATTTCTTGATTAAATGATTCCAGAAGACTGTCTTGTGCTACTACTGCGGACACGACATTCATTATGTAAAACATTGTGTAAACAATTCTTAAGCAATTTATGTGGCAATGGGAAGTCTAAAACAGATAAATAACAACGGATAAACAAACACAGCAAATATAAACGTAAACATGCGCAAGCTTGACTTATATAGCGTTATTTGCGTTTAAGCTGGTTTGCCAAATATTCTTTGTTTGACCCATCTATGGATAATAATAAACTTCAAATGACATCTGAGGAAATTGAAAAAGATGCATATGCAGCAGCCAGAAGCCATGTTTTTGATGAGTTGAAGGAGATAGAAGAGCACATATCCAAGGTTTCTGCCGTTTTAAAAAAGGAAAGCAATTAGGAATATTCTATATAAAAGCTACTTTGAAATAAGGAAATAAGAACGCACAAAAAGGAGTGTTGGATATGTGGTGGAATTTCTATTTTATTTTTTCTTTTTTGTTGGCAATTCAGTATCAACAGTGTTGTTGGCTAAGTATTTGGTAATTTTCTCGGTGTTTTTACCAAATCCCAGACCATTTCTTACAAATCCCAAGCCCTTCTGAATTATGTCTGTATCTTGAGCCAGTGGATGCCAGTAAAAAGTCTCGGCCTCGACGATCGATTCATCCTCGTAAATTTTGACAGAGCCATCAAAAGATCTTTTTTCACAGACAATGCCTCTCAAGATGGTGCAATCAGATGTCCAGTAGCCAGTTTGCTCAATTTCTTCTTCTTCATCTGTGTGAAAAGGGAAAATGTGAATTATTTCCATGGCTTGGGTAGAAATTTACGCATTGGCAGAATAGAACAAAGTGGCTAGCAAAAAATAAGTGCTGGCTTAAGAAGCACGGCCATTAATTAACAGGAATTCCTAGGCATTTTAGCAATGGACTCACCTATTTAAGTATTTTAATTAAAAGCGTATTTGATAACTGTACTGCTTGATATCTTTAATTTGATAGTTTCTACTGTGATATCACTTGTAGGCTATTTTGGTCTGCTATGGCCATAATTTATATTTTAATATTCGCTAAACCAAGCTTACTCAGTGCTTAAGTACGACACACAAGTTGATCAAAAAAGATACAAGCATATAGCCTGGAAGCATTAATCATTGGAAGCCGAGCAAATAAACACTACCCTGACAAAACTCAGTTGATACAAAATGGAGGCCCCCCTCCATCCTGGATAAAAATAAAAAGGAATATACCAAAAACAAAAGATAAAAAGAGTAAGAGAAACACAAAGACAAATGAAACATATTATTTATTCCTGAGCTCCGCCCACACGTGTAAATCTAGACCTAATCCTCATTACTAATACAAAGTCTTTTCCAAACACAGTGACCCTCTTCGCATGCTGGGCACAAAGGAGAGCATCCTCAAACAAACCAACGAGATAAAGCTCAGTTGCCTCCTGCAAGGCGAGGAGAGCAGGGCCCTGGAATCTAATGTCGGATGCACCAGCCTGTTCCCTGCAAATAGTACGACAAAGCCTTTGGAAAGGCAGTTTTCGAATAAGACGCTCAGTACTCTTCTGATATCTGCGGATTTCCCTGAGAGCCACGGTGCCTGGCTTGTATCTATGCTTCTTAGCAGCACCAGACGCTGGCGTAGATGTCTTCCTGGCCGACTTAGTTACAAGTTGCTTTCGAGGAGCCTTACCACCACTTGCGACAGTGACCCCAGTAGATTTTCTTGCTGACTGCTTTGTTCTTGCCATTGGAGGGTGTCAAAAATAATTTATTTTTATAGACAAAAAAGGAGGGAAATCCGTGTTTCAGCATTATTTGAGGGAAGTTGCGATTTTGGCCAGGCGGGATTTTTCTGGAAATGATAAAATTTTTAGAAAGCAAGTAAAATTAAGAAATGATGCAAAAAAGACTATAAATTTGAGGTTTATTGTATCCTGAACCGTTGTCCATTGCTTTCTCTTTCTTCTGTTATTTAATTCTTTCCTGGATTTCCAATTGCATGCGAAACTTGGAAATGAACTAGAAAATGACTGGTAAAACTGGAGAATAAATGCAGGATGATGCTGATATGAAATCATCTGGCAAATTAGTATTTATATGAAGCTGATTGGTTATTAATCTGCCTTGAACATATGCTCAACATTCAATAGAAGAAATGAAACATGCATCAAAAAACAAGCATAAACAAGCGCCATCAATAAAATGTAATGACTTCATGTCATGCAATTTACTTTTCTGCTCAGCTAGTGGGCTAGATGCCTAACATTACTAAAAATTCTTTTAGAGTAAATATCATATAAGAAGAAATTGACGTTCCTTTGATTTATTTGGTATGATCATTTATAATTTTTATGGATTTGAAAATGGTTTGGATTTACAAATTCTACAGAAGATCTATGCTCTTAAAATGCCATATTGAACAACAATGGCAAAGGAGAATTGAATTAGTATCATCGTATTTATTTAACACGGCTTGTGTGCATTGCCTTGTATCTACTATATATCTCATCTCTCAGCAAATCAGGATTTTTAATCTGCAAAACAAAGCATTCAAAAAGAATGTGTTTAAAATCTTTTGGGTCGGTGTTAAGGGAAACCAGATAATCCCCATTGACCAGCGGTGTTTCCAAGTAGCTTTCATGGTAGTTTTGATCAAAAATATTACAAATCATGTCGTAATATTGCTGCTCATTCAGTTTTAAAAGTAAAATTGTCAAAACCTCTAGCCAATACTCCTTGCATTCTACTACTATTCGAACTACGTCGGACGTTTTATTCATCAAAAGCTGCTCTATGCGCTCTTCTATCGACCTTACTGCAGAAAATATCTCCTTTTTGGTTTTTAAGGAATCTTTCATTACTATCGTATTCATAAACTCGTCTTTTTGGTTGTGGCTAATCTTAATATTTAAAAAGTACTGAAGGACAAGGTAGAGCTTTAACAATGAACTATCCACTGTTTTCTTGGTAAGCTTACGCAGATACGGTCCATCAGATAGTCTATTTAGAACATCTCTCAGATTTCTTGAATATTCAAGCGCCTTGCTCTTGTCAATTTCAATACTAGTTTTTGGTTTGAACACAGAAAAAACTAGCTCATTATTGATTATCTCAATTAACCCATCTTCTCCATTCTCATATTGCAGCATTTTCATAATTTCAATCCCATTTCTCTCATTTGAAACCTTCTTTTCAAGTGCTAGTCCAAGACTCCTATCTTCTAAGGCGTCATATATCCTCTTACTAATTTTGAACCCAAGCTTACTTTTAAATCTAAAAATTCTCAAAATCCTCAACGGATCATCTAGCAAAGTAGTCCTAGGATCAAGTGGCGTATCAATAACTTTATTGTGAATATCATGGATCCCTCTTCCAGTAAAGTCTTCTATTTCCCCAGTAATTAAATTATAAAATAGGCTATTAATTGTAATGTCTCTCCTAAATGCATCTTCTTCTGGTGTGCCTTTTTGAATTGTAGGAATTCTCGTCTGTGTGTATGATTCGCTCCGCAGATGCACAAAATCAATACTGTAGCCATATAAATTGAGCACTGCTGTTTCAAGATGCTTTGATTTTTCGGGATTGGCTAGAATCTTGTAAACTGTTGGATGATTTACAAGCTTGTTAGCTAGGCCTGTTGCAAATAAGAGTCCAGAAATATTATCAAGTGCAACATCAATATCGTGGCACACAACCTCCATAATTTTGTCTCGCACAAACCCACCCGCTAATCTCGGGGTGGCTGCTGGATTGAGGCTGAGTGCGTGATCCCGTATTAGCTTACAAATTGCCTCCTCCTGCTCACAAAATTTTATCATTGGGGATTAAAAACCCTTAAAATTGTGGGTATGTGGTAAATAGCATCAGAGTTGTTGCCATACATATTTTTATAACTTTAGCTTGGCATTGCACACCTCAAATACAGTCCATTATACTTTTATAGCTGTGCACAATAAAACAGTGTTTTGCATGTTGTCCCAAGATTCAGGCTGTCAACATCATCCAACCGATTTCCAAGCAATGAAACATGAAAAATAAAGGGAGAAAATAAAATAATGTCAAAATGACATACTATGACTTTTTTAGAAATCTTATTCTGAGCTCTCCAAACAAAATCTGTGATGCGTCAACAATTTATACATATTTAACCGAAGAGCTGTATACAAATACAAAGCTCCAGGTAGTAGTAGGAGTGTCTGTTGTTTTTATTGCATTTATACTTTTCATTGTGTATTGCAAAGCATGGGATGCCTATAGCAGATACATCATTTACCTTCTCGGGCTACAAATTTTTTTTATAGCTCTGATGTTCAAGATTTCAAAATCAGGCTTTGGATCAGAATTGTCAAATCTTGATCAGAAACTCTATAATGCATTGAAAGGGATGGATGAGTCGAAAACATCTGCCTTCTCAAGTATTGTTTTGTTTTTGCTTACCAAAATGCATTCTAATAGTAATATTTCAAAATGCGAGGCTTATAAGGTAAATAGAAACACCAGCATTGAGCCATCAAATTCAATATTTTCATCATATTTGGCAATGCCCTTAAAGGACAAGAACGACGGTATCAAGTTCAAACACACTAAGAAGTCAAAAATACTCCTAGATGCAAGCGGCATGCCAGATCTGAAGCTCGATTCGCCAATAAACGAGAATGTAAGTCTAAATGGTGGCAATGGCACTGTATTTGAGCATGCTAATTTTTCAAAAAACGTGCTTACACCATTTAGGAATGAGAAGATTTATGAACTAAAACCACATAAGGATGAAAAGGCTACCATGCTGCAGTCAACAGATGTGAAAGACGAGAAGATCAGTACACCCACATCCGCACTTGTCAAAAATGAAAAGACAAAAGAGCTTGCCATTAAAAAAGAAATATCGCCTGAGAGGAACACGTCTTCTGATGATAATTTAAACACTGTGACTGAAAACAAGATTATAAAAACAGAAGCCTTAAAAGTTGTGGATGATGACAGTGACATAAACAACGATCCGTACTTTAGTGACGTTCTTAGAACACTTAACAATGAGTTTACAACTAACAATAAACTTTCCGGAAGCTTTAAGGAAATAGCTAAAATTATCGATAAAACTGACAATGAAGTATTAGAGTTAGATGCAAGCTTAAAAAAGCTCATCAACCTGGGAAGTTCTATAGAAAAGGAGCTTAAGTCTTTCAATGTTTCTTTAAGAGGTATAGAAAATATTAGGTCGCAGCTGATTACAACTCTAAGAAAAATGTTGCCTGTAAAATTCATTATTGATAACTTAAATTACAAGGAAAGCTCTGACAGACAGCTAAATCAAATATTCAAAGCTGATGACGGAAGCGACAATCATGAGTTTACACACAACCCAAATGATAACAAGAATATAGTTACAGCAGTGCAAATATGTTTAATTTCACAGGCAATTGTGTGCATTATTTTCTTTATTCAGGTCTTAACAAACGGAAGTATATACGCTCTGAGAATGGTTTCTGTGATATTGCTGGGAGCAGACATCATTTTGGGAATATTAGTGATGGCACTGGCTCACTTCTATGATAAAGATTGTGTATTAGGCAGAGTTCCTAACTGTGGTTCAATATTCAGTAAAAGTTTTACTCAATTTGCCAAATCTGCAAATCTTGATCTTAAATCCACCGAAATGTCAAAAGTTGAAGCCTTGAATAAGTCCTTGAATAAAATTGGAACAAGAACAAACAACATCACAACGTTTCTGAAAGATATGTTTGAAGACAATCTGATCGGAGAATATCGGGTTTATAATGCCCAGCTAAAAAACATGTTGGACAAACTGAACTTTATAAAAGATGATTTTAAAGAGCTAACACATGGAAAGGTCGACAACAATGAATTTTTCTCTTTGGTTGATAGCATAGAACTTCGACTTTCTCAGATATCACAGAATGTATCACTTGTTAATCCCAAATTTCTATTTGAGTTTTACACAAAAGAAGTAATTTTCGGCAATTATATTAAGACTGAAAAGGACCGAATCATAGCGAACTCTGAAAAACAAATGGGTGACCGTATACTTAAAAATAAGTGGAGAAATAAAAAGGAATGTGAAGCAAAATGGAAAGATGTATGCAACAAGAAAGAAAAGCTAGACCAACTGTCTCTTCTGATGGTTTTTGGTTCATTTATTTTTATGATAGGATTTGCTGTGCTGTAATATGTAATATCGCAAATTGAATAGGTGTATAAATCGCCTACAATGCCATTTATACATCTTCTAAGACTGTCTGCTAACTATGCAACGTTGACAAAATATTAAAAATCACTTTATTGTACTCAATAACCTTGCTATGCCACTGACTGTCAAATGACAGGACTGTGTATCTTCAGCCTGTGCCTATAAGCTTAGTTGCCTCGTCAATAGGTATGGTCGCGTTATCGGTCCTGATTGGCGCTATTTCAATAAAATGACGATGTGTTCTGAAGTATGACATTTCAAGATGATCTCTAAGATTTCTGTCGCAAGAATCACATATATTTGCTTTAAATGCTTTGTATATGGTCTTTATACTGTTGGTGTGCTCCATAGCAATTGCTTGCAAATTTAAGCGGCGCTTAAGTGCAAGATATGTCGAGCGTCTAATTTTAATTTCCCAGTTTTGCCTTGTCAATATCTTTTTGACGAAGTCTGCTACTGCCAACAGCTCCGCCTTTTCAATATACTCATCAGTAAAAGTCACCATTCCTCCAGACGGTAAAATCTCCTCTAGCCCATCAGGCTTCACAATAAAAAATTTAGTGTCATTTTTTAGTGAACCATAAAATCCAGGCACAAAGTGGAGGAATTTCAGGTAGGATTCTTGTATCAGTACCGTACTTGCATCCTGGATCGAACTTACTACTTGACCAACCCTTTGAACAATTTTGTTTAAATGCAATATAAAAACAGATTTAACATCCCCAAGAATAAAAAACTGCTTTAATGAAGACACATCAAAATTTTTACAAATTTTGTCAGTCAACGTGCTAAGACCAAATTTAAAGCTATTTTCAAGCCAAAGAGAATCCTGCTGGATAGTATCCTTAAGCTGGAATAAACGCTCCAGATATGCAGATTTTGAAACATTGAAAATAACAAACTTTGATTTTAAGTAAATATTAAAAAATTTTCCAAGAGTGTTTCGTACAGAAATAATCCAGAAAGAATCTCGCAATTTACAAACCAAGGAAAGACCCTTGACTTTCATGTTCATTTCCAATGGAGATTCTGGTGCATCGTCAATATCAGCAGAGGGAAACATGTGAAAAGCTTTACTTTGAGAAAGATATAATGAATGCAGATACGTTGCAATGCTCTTGTGGTAGACAGTGACTGTATCTTTGGTGTCAAAAATCAAAGATGGGAGATCATTACGATAATAGAACATAATATTAACGCATGCATTATTTTCTAGTTTTACGGTGATGTTGTTATTTTTCAACACTGCCAATCTCTGGCTCTTTATTTTAGCACTTTTGGTTTCGGATTCAACAAATGCAGTATTTGGCGGGGGATCCACAGATGCCTTTTTGGCGTCAAGCTTTGAGAATGCATTCCTTAGTGGTGACTGAAAGGACGGATTTGGCAATGGCTGTGCGAAAGACTCAGCGGTGAGAAAATCCTGATGGATAGGCTGCACTATCTTAAGCCCTTTTAGCAAAGGATTACTACTTGAATTATTTACCAGACTAGTCAAAATCTCGTTCTGAATCCTTGCTGCCTTTGTGGCTTCATCTATGTTTCGATTAATCATCTTCTGTAACAAGCTTTCTTCCCTTTTCTTTCTCGACTCCTCTTCTTTAGCTCTTTCATTTTTTTGGATAGTCTTGATGGATTCCTTAAAGAATCCACAAATAAGTTCTCTGCAACTCAAGTTTGACATTTTTTCCCACGTTGTGGTATTATCTTCCCACTCTACATAGATGTAATCTATGTCATTGACATTTTTGTATTCCAGGATATTTTTCACTTCCTCATACGCCATGGAGGATGTCCCAGCACAAATTTTATAAATACTGGCGAGGAAATCAAGATTGTAAGGAAAATTACTGATTTGATGTTGGTAAAACTATATACTGCCATTAACTTAAACTGTGAAAATTTTGCGTAATTTAATGCATCTAGTAGGTAAATTAGCATACAAATCAATGCCCAAGCATATCTTATAAATCCACTGAGATTAAATGTAACATGCTGGCATGCTATTTCTGGGAATTGGCGCTTTACTAATATCTAGTCAGTTTAGAATTTACCTTTTGGCAAGCCCCATGTCATTCTTCAATAACTGGGATGAGGAGAAAATTATAAGAATGGATAAAATAAAGAAGTTTGAGTTTTTAGACGAAAATAACTTCATAAAAGAAATCGAGAACAAGTACTATTACCTAACCACAAGC
Source organism: Vittaforma corneae ATCC 50505 (assembly GCF_000231115.1). Classification (NCBI taxonomy): domain Eukaryota; kingdom Fungi; phylum Microsporidia; family Nosematidae; genus Vittaforma; species Vittaforma corneae. The sequence continues at coordinate 102,597 of NW_006889836.1, read as the reverse complement.
ATCGCTGACGTAGAAAGGAAGTTTTATGAAGAGGAAAATGCAGCGATTGCAAATGAACTTGATCTCCAAGATGTACAAAAAGAAATGGTAAGCTTTATAAAAAAGTTAAACAAGTACAATCAAGCAAAAGATATTGCACAGAGTCTGATGGGCAAAATAGCCGAACTAAGAGGAGTGACAATCAAAGCCATCCATGACGAGATGGAAATATCACTTAATGACGAAATATAAAGATCGAAAGTCGTACGTTGGTATGGCATTAAAGGTGGCTGTTATGCTGATGTTAGTTAGAAATAAATTCATTTGTCCGATGTTTTTACGTCGTATGTAGAAGCCTGAGAATATTGTCGAGCATACTGGTTTGTGCTCGTTCCACGATGCAATCGCTGCAATCCTGGTTGTTATCTTCAATTATATCTTCGTTGTTTTCCACCAAATATTGTAAAAAGCCAATTCTATGAAACAAAATACTATCTGGATAGTTGGTTCCAATGCAAAACGATCTTCCGTAGCGACACTTGGTTTCTATTTGGTACCCCATGATTCTGCAAGGTGAAAGCTGTGTGCTACACTTTCCAGTATAAATAGTGTCTGAGCATGCACCCAAATGAAGTATATTTGATGCACTTGCGGGTGCAAACAGATCAGAAATGTGCCTTTCTCCAGGTGAGCTAAATGCAAGAACTTCCAAATTTTTAATTCTTCCAACTATGGATGCTATGCTGCCTCCCAAGGAATGGCCGGTCAATACTATTTTCTTTGTCGGAAAAAGCTTCATAACCTGATCTACAAATGCAATAGAATTTGAGATATAGGCATAGTTTTCAATGGCAGTCTTTGTATCTACAATACATCTTTGGTCTTTACAGCACTTAAACAAGCTATTATCCACAATTCTGTTAAAGTTGTCCGAGGAATCGGACCCCAGCACATTAAATGTGGTGCCTCTGAACGACACAATAACCTTTTCTCCTCTCATGTACACTTTTGCTTTCAGTCCTGACTGGTTCTCAAGCTCATACAAGAGTCCTTCGAGATTATACTTTTCGTATGAATTTTTAGCAAGTTGAACCAATTCCAGAACATATTCACGGCTGTAGGGAAAAGATTGAATAGCATATGAAAATATCATTAAAAGCAGTGAAATCATGATTTAAATAGCCATTTTTATTATATTTGGATTCTAAAACATCCACCAAAACATGTTGCTGGTAAGGTTGTCAATACACCAAAAAACCAAATTGCCACAAGATAGCTCTAACTGTGCAAGTTTATTTAAGCTTTACTATCAACATGGCTAGCTAGTTTTACTGATTAGGTTTCTGGCTATATTGTCCATGACTTGGTAATTTAGAACACCAAGCACAATAATCACAGCTAAAACAATAGTACAGACAAACTTCAGTATTCCTCTCATCTGAGTTGCCTCTTTCAGTTTGTCCAATAAAATTCTGTTTCTGTGCAAAATCTCACTGTTCTTCCCAGCTTCTTTTGCAAATTCATATATTTCTCTGTTTGCATGTCCAATTCTTCATTTATCAATCCTACTTCATTCTGCGCTATTTCAATTAGCGTGTCATCCATTGTTTATTTGTTTTGCCTCAAATATATTCTATCCTTGTTTCTGATCCATGCAAAATAGCACAGTAGGTGTTTCAAACCTTCCAAATCTACTGCACAACGAGTTTTCATTCCATGGATGCAACTTTAACATAATGGTTGTTGGTTCCCATGGATTGGGAAAGACCACCTTCCTTAATAAGTTGCTAGAGACCAAGGTCATAAAAAAGCAGCCATTTGATTGCCCATATGATAACCCATTCTGGGCTACAGAATCCAAATGCAATATCCAGACATCTTCTTTTGAGATCAGGGAGAACGGATTCACGATTAGGCTGAATATTACAGAGGTTGATGGAATTGGAGATTGCGTTGATAACAGAGACTGCTATAAACCCATCATTGACATACTTGAATCTAATTTCAATGATTATCATCAAAAGTTCAAGGAACAGACCCGAAGTATGATCGATGATAGGAGAATACATGTCTGCTTCTACTTTTTAGAGCCTATATTTACAATAAAGAAACCCGATCTTGAAACACTCAGGCATATTTCGCCACACTGTACGATTGTTCCAATAATTGCAAAGTCTGATTTAGTCAGCAGGGACCAGGTCTTAGTCTTAAAGACATGCATCAGAAGATTACTTAAAGCTAGTAATATTCCATTTTTCGAAGACATCGAAGGACAGGCGGAAGCCCCATTTATGATATTTTCAGAAATGAGGGATAGTGATTCTCTGAAAAACTCCGAATGGATGCCTACATCTTTCAACACACAGACGAATGATTTCATAATACTCAAAAGACTAATAATTGAAAAAAGTGCCATTGACTTGATCAAAGAGACTGACCAATACTATGATAACTATAGGGTTTCTCGTCTCATAATGAACTCTACAGACAAAGAGATAATAGCAACTAAGGAAAGAATTGAGAAGAAGATTAAAGAGTACCAAGACAAAATAAGCAGAATCCAAAAGAGAATTGGTGAGCATAATGGCAGTATTCGGGCAGAAGTTCAATAAATTGAATCAAAATACGAATTCTATATTAAACTGGCATAGCATTAATCTATTTGGCTAAAACAAGGAGAATGCATTATTTTACTATGTTTTCTTATACTTCTAATAGAATTTATCCATGAAATCTGCTTTCAGATTTGATCACAAATAGATCTCCTTAAAAGCTTGATTGCAACATTGACTCTATTTAAACGTATAGCGGAAAAAATCACTTACACAATCGTCAGCAATGCTGCTCATTTCGTTTCTGTTAGAAAAGTGCGTTAGTAGTAATGTTCTGCTATTTGAGATTCTGAATATCTCCCTTGCTTCTTCATTTGTTGAATGGCCTGTTTTTCTCGCCAAGTCTATCTGATCCTTCGCGAATGTTGATTCATGTATCATCACATCAAAATCCTGTGAAATAAATGCAAAAAGAGGCGATGGCATCGTATCTCCACTATATGAGAAACTTTTTCCAGTGACTGTATCCATTACGCCTATAGAAGTCGATGTTTTTGAGTGCTCGCATCCACACAGTACAATATTAAACTTTTCAAACTTTATTCTCTGAACATAGTCGTTCCAGCTGGTACTATCAGATCGAAAACGCTTGTAAAATTCCCTCTCCTTGGCCTTTAAAAAATTCGTAGAAATAAACCCAACTTTTCCATCAAGGCAAATGTTCTCACTGACCTCCATTTCATTAACATTTATGTCAAAATAGTTCAAATAATCCTTTACATCATTAGGTGCTATTATTAGCAGGGAATGCGAAATCCTTTTCACAATACTAGCTATTCCAAGCATATGATCTGCATGAGAATGGGAAATGTAGATCAATTTCAACTTTTCCAGTACTTCCAAGCTACCATGAAGTCTGATGATCTGTGTTAATGTATCCTCTCCACAATCAAAAAGAACAGCAGATTGAGAATTTTGGTAAAGTATTGAAGAAACATTCCTATATTTGGAGGGAATTGCACATCCTGTGCCAAGAAATTCAATACACGGATATGAAGACTGGTAACTAACCCTATCTGGAGTTTGATGTGGTTTTTTACATAAATGAAAACCTTTTTTTTGTCAAAAGTTAGCGAATAACCAGCTTCAATAACACTATTGTTATTATTATTCCAATTTTCTGTGTGAATTGTGCTTTCCGAAGATGGAAGTAAGTATCTTTGATCATTTTGACTCAAAGACTTTTGTTCTAAATAGAAATCTTCATATTCTACAAATCTGTTGTCTGAAACGTAAAATACACCAGAAAAATTATTACTAGACTGTTCATGTAGATCATTGGACAGTTCCTTTAAACTATTAGATGGCTCATCTATGTTTTTAGACAAACCAACACTGCCAAGGAACTTTACATTGTTTGGTAATGGTTTATCCCACGACAGATTGCTATCAACCAAAGATGATTTCCTGATCTGTGAATAATGCTTAGAAAAATACGCATAACTACTCTTCGTAAAACAGAAAAAACACTGTATGTTTTCTATTAGCGTGGCAATACCTCCATCCAGCCTTTCCTCAGTGCCGATTTCGCTAAAAACTAGACAGATGTCATTCAAAATGATACCTGGATCAGAGAAATTTGAGAACTTATATATCACATCCTCCACCTCCAAAAACCCATCTGAAATAAGCTTTTTGTATAGTCTCTTTGGAATATGCGGCGGCACTCTCTCTGGGTGCAGAGTTCCTTTTATTTCTGGTAATGCTATAATAAAATTTGTAATACCGTTCCAATCAAACATTTTGACAGAAATAAACTCGTCTTTGAATTCGGACAAAAACGTAAGATTCAACGTGGGAGAGATAGCATATTTGTAAACCAGAAAGAAATCGGTATTGAAGTTGGAAACAATGTTTAGATTTGTCTTTGATGACTCACCAATTGTCAGATATGTGCCAATTAGACCAGAAATGTTGCTTTTGGATGACAGAAAAATAGAATCTACAGAAACCAAACTGAACTGTTCTTGAATTGAGTATCTTTGAAATCCTTCAAACAGATTGAAAAGATACGTCTTGTCTTCGATCTTGAGTGCCAAGGATTTTCCAGATTTTGAGCTGATGAACTTCAAAGAAATTAGCATGGGCAACAATGAAAAAGTGAGTAAAGTCGGCCAAAACTCAGTTTGGGATGCCTGAGGTACTTTATTAACAAAACTTATGCTCTTTAATATGTGTGTTCTATTTTTGCTGTGCAAGAAATTTGTTGAAATTTAAGACCATGTTTTTCCTTCTCCTTACATGAGTATCACAATCACACAAACTATACAAAAAGTAAAGCTGAAGAGAAAAAAGCAAGTCACATGGACAGAAGACACCGTAGACAATGAGCGTTTAAACAAAAAGAGCTCCAAGGTGTGTTGTATTTTTCGTTCCAAGGACCATTCGGGATGCAAGCATAAGAATAAGTATGAAAGAGGATAGACAAAGAATGCGATTTTAATAAATTTCCTATCGATGCAGGTTCACTTAAAAGCTATACCTAAATGGTAATTCACCACCGATAAAAGAATCTGTGCCAGGCTTTATTCAAGAAACAAAGTACAGATAATATTATAAAACAACACCATTTCATCCAATTCCACACGCTCAATTAAAAGTTTAGTCAAAATTTCTTAACTAAGTTTTATTCATTTAAGGCTTTCTAAAGACCTTAATGGACTTGGTATCCTCAGCCTTTTCAACACCAATAACAGCAGAAGACTTGGTCTTGGACAACGGTTTGGTCTCACCACACACAACGGTATCACCCAGATTGACCAATCCAAGGAAGCATGGTGAAAGATGAACGTTAATCTTGCTGTTTCTTCTAGCAAAACGCTTATACTTAGAATCATAATGGAGATAATCAATTCGGACAACAATCGTCTTCTCTGCTTTCATCTTTATAACTTTTCCTTTGAAGATTCTTCCACGAACATTTACTTCCCCGGTGAATGGACATTTTCTGTCATAGTAGGTAGCATTAATTGCTGTCTCTGGTGCTTTATAGTTGCCAGCAGTCTCCTTGCAGAATCTTGTTTTTAGTTTTTCTTCCTCAGTTGCATATGGGGCAACCGCAACTTGTTTTTGTCTTGGAAATACTTTGTTCTTTACAATAACCTCAACCATGCAGGGTGAAAAATTTTTAACAAAATTTTCAAAGTTTCACTAGGAAGCCACAGCAAACAAGACGATAGGAAACTACTAATTGTCTATGCATACGCCGGTGAGCTTATACAAAATCATTTGTTTAAATACATTGTAAATTTATACACATTTTGAATACTAAGGTACTAGCTTCGGTTAAACATTGACAGATTAAAGAGGCACACATCCGGTCGTCGCAGTATTATATGGATAAACATGTTCCAACCATCAAAATTAACTATGTTTTTATTTATTTAGTCCGAGCAGGATCCAGAGTATGCATCTGCGGCAGATTGTAGAGCTCAAAAATGATAGTGGGCTGCAACGGTAGGATCAACATCTGGTGGTCTATACTTGGTTGTCTAGTAATAACAATTCATCAATTCACAAATATAGTAGTCAGGATATCGCTGGACCGGAAGAAAATTTGGAACAGTCTTAATTTTGAATCTAAAGACTCAAGAATTATTCATTAATGCTTAGAATATCTCTAGCATGACGTACAGAGCACTGTAACACTTACCTTGTGGTCCTCACAAAATGCATACTAAGATATTACAAGTCGTGGTAATTTGAATCGCTAGGTACATCAGTTTACAAATTGAGTTATTGCGGCAGTATTTATGTGCAATAGGGCTGGTGAGCGGGCTGTGCTCACACAGAATCATGTTGAGCTATTAAAGAAACGGACTGGCTTTAGCCAAGACAACATTCGAAAAACGGCTGCTTTGATAAAGCTATGGAGTTTTATAGAAAAAGAAGGAGCATGGCAGTACACAAAGACAGCAAACTAATAAAGCTCTACCTTAAAGTAATGTGCAGTGTTGAAGATAGGAAAAATTAAATCATTGGCATATTACTAAAGATATGGCAATGCTTGACGGGTCTTGATGCGTTGGACAAATAAGTCTCAATAGGTCTAACTGAAGTTTGTCTCTTTTAAATTACCTATGCAGTTTTATTCTTTGTTTTAAAGAGAGTTGCATAAATAAAGTATATTATGTCCTGATTTATTAAATTGATGCTGTATGTGCATAAACAATGAAAATTGAACAAAAAATTAAAGAGCTGAACAGGAAAATAGAAAAGAAGAGCAACACACTTCTTCACAATATCACGACGCAGATAGATCACAAGTACAAGGACTTGTGTGCTTCTACTGACCATGCCATCCGACGAGAAAAACAGGATTTGAAAAAGAAGTCAAGTAGGCTACTAAAGAAAATGGAAGAAAAAGTCAATGAGCAAAATGAGAGGATAGCTAGGATGAAGCGAAAAATACAGAACATCAATGAAGTGTTCAGAAGATTTGAGAGCGATTCTGTTATTGAAAAGATAGGTGAAATTAAAATGGAGATTGAAAGATTAATTCAATTACAAAATGAGAGATACGATCAAATACGATCAGATCAAAGAAAAATATACAAGACAGAGTTTGAGAAGCTTCAGGGAATGGGTGAGGGTCTAGTTGAACAGAGTAGTGAAAAGCTAAAAGGTCTACTATAAATTAAACATCCGCACTGTTATTGTATTACTTTAGTTTTATTATTAGAGCATATGGCATGGTTTCAGAATCAGTGTTTATAAATAGCCCTTTATTATCCCAAAATAAGCTTTGACAGAAAGTCTTTTCTATCTAGTCAGCATTCGTGTTAATCTGCTTTCTGTCAAAGAAAGGAGCTTGCCAGCACATTTACGAGAATTAGTGCAGAGTTTATTGGGGTTATCTCCAGCATTGGATTTTAACCATCATCATATTAAGACAGCATTTGTGCTGAATCGCCGCTGCTCTACAATGACTTTTATTTGAGTAAATGTTCTACGAAAATTCTTGGCAATTTACATTACTTTACGCTAGTTAAAGGGACTAAATGAGAAATTGGAAGCAATCCATCGCCCATTTTCATTGATAAAATCAAATGAACAACTAAACGACTCTCTCAAATTCTTTCTCTTATCATTGTGGACACCAGAAAGAATAACCGATAATTCAAAACTACACTTAACTGTCTTTTTAAGGTTTTTAACATTGACCGACTCTGTCTCAACTGACCTTATGTCCTCAAGGATAATTTCCTTGTCAGTCCAATCTCTCTCCTGATTAAAAATATATTCTTTGAGATGTTTTAGAGATTCGTCCGTTTCCTTTGTTGTATTATCCAATTCTTTGAAGCCAAAAAGTCTTTTTAAAATTTCAGGAATGATTCTATTTTCAATTTTTTGGAGAACTTTATAGTCCTTGTAGACCCTTGAATTAGAAAGGTAGTTTAGCGGCTCAAATATATTGCTAAGAGCGTGTGGCCCAATGACGTCTCGGACTCCGCCATAGTACTGAGGAATATTGAATGCTCTTTCAAAGAATTTATCCACATTTGTGCTTGGTCTGGGTGCTGAACAGTAGTCTTTCAGCGAGTTCGCAATAAAATATTCTGAAAGCTGTAGACCTTTGTAAATGGATTTAACCACTGGATTATCAAACAGTTGATGCTTTAGTTTTATAATGCTTTTACTCAGTTCAGGATCCTTTCCAAGCTCAAAATAAACGTTCGACAGAAATTTTTGGGATATTTGGACTGCCTTTTCAACAGCACTCTTCATTTGAGGGATAAGCTGCAAATGAAAAATTATGATGCCAAATAAGCATGTTTGCCAAGGTTTTACAGTATAAGCATCGCAGCTACTCGGCCTGATATTGAGTAAAATTAAGTGTCCTGAATTATGAAAATAACCAGTGAGTTAGCACTCATTATTCAATACATTTGTATATAGAAATAAAAGCCGCCACACACCATACTAAGCTACAATGCATTAAGCTAACAGGCCAGTAGATTGAATGTATTTAGGTCTTTGGCAGTGCCAAATACAGGATCAATGATGCTCTAATGTCTAACAACATGAATTTCTTTTCAAAGGCTCCCTCAACAAAAGCTTCGATTTGACGTTTGACTTGACGTTTGCTGCACCGCACTTCTCAACTTAACTTTCTCGTAAGCTCCAGGAAACTTTCTTCAACTCTAATATTTTCCCTTGCACTGACCTGAACAAAGTGTGACTTTGGAATATTATTCTTGTCCAAGAACGATGTTATTTCTTCTTCATTGATGCATACGTTTTCTTGATCATCGACTTTGTTGCCCAAAACCATTATTTCAGCAGTATTTGTAGCATTTTTCTTCTCTAGCTCTGCCAACCACTCGGACAGATGATCAAAAGAGGTCTTATTTAACATGTCAAACACAACAAATATACCATGTGCACCTCTATAATAGTTAGAAACCACGGCTCTGAATCTTTCTTGGCCTGCCGTGTCCCAGATCTGAAGCTTAACTTTGGTACCATTCAAGTCAATTGTCTTAATTTTAAAATCTACTCCAATGGTTGCTGAGCTCGATGGCTTATAGCTCTTGTCTGTAAATCTAGTCATTAAGCTAGTTTTCCCCACACCACTGTCTCCAATTAGAATTATCTTGAATATGTACTGGGCTGACTTGTCCATGGGTCACAGAAAAATACAATTCATGAGCTGCAGTCTAGCACAATGGATTGCATGGTCTTTATTGGCTACAGTCCTTCCCTTACACACAAGCATTTATTTCCGTGGTATTGATCTTTTATAAATTAGTCAAGACTAGGCTTCTGGTTGAAGATGACTTGCCACTAAACATTGGCAGCGATAAACTTGTAACATCATTGCATCCATCTTCTCTAGAGTTTCACTGTATGCCAAAACTCAAAACAAGGCCACACTAGATAGAGCTAGCTTAATATCTTTCATGTTTTGTTATAAACATCAATAGCTTTACCTTCGCTATAGTTTCACAAATAAACTGTTTTAAAATTTGAAATAAAAGGCTTTGAAAATAATACCCATAAATGTCCAGCAATGAAAGAAGCAGGAGCAAAGTATTCATTATAAATGACATAAAGGCAATAGAGTCAAACAAGAACAACGAAGATTTTAGTGTTGGTTTAATCAACGATGACATCTATAGATGGGAGGTTGTTATTTTTGGACCAAAAGACACTCCCTTTGAAAATGGGATTTTCCGGGCCGAAATGAAGTTTCCTATTCAGTATCCTGAAGAGCCACCAACATTTAGATTTCTTACTCCCATGTGGCATCCAAATATCGATAAGGATGGAAACGTTTGTATATCAATTCTTCACAAGTCGGGAAATGATGATTTTGGATACGAAGAGTTAAATGAAAGATGGATGCCAGTGCGGAGTGCAGAAAGCGTTATAATGAGTATTGTTTGTCTATTGAATTCTCCCAACTGCGAGAGTTCTGCCAACCAAGATGCAGGGTTACAGTACAGAGATGACAAAGAAGGATACTGTAAAAAAGTAAGACAATATACCCAAAGAAGCCTAGAAGAATTGTAGTATGTGATTTATCAAGAGTATTAAATGTTTGATGTAGAAACGGGGCTTTAATTCCTTCAATGTGGACTGCACTGTCTATATGCTTAATAAATTTGGTTAAATTAATGCTGTATGCGAGCTGTCGAAGATATCTTGCTCCTTTGCTAAGGCTAGTTTTTCTGAAAACTAAAAAACTCGTGGCTGTTAACTTCAAGTTTAAAGACACTTTTTGATGGGGAAACCTTGCGAACTTCTCTCAGCCAGGTATCTTTTACGGCATATCCCGTTCGTTTCTTTATTATCTCTTGACAACTTTGATTGTTTTTGCGAAAGAAAAATACATGTAGCCAGAATGTACCCTTAAAACACTCTGTGAATTTGATATAATCAAGCGAAAACTCGGGCAAATTAAATATGAAGTGATTGACATGCATGTCTCGTATCCTGAAAAGAAAGTCCTTGGCTTCCATGTTCTCAACACAGTCGCATGATAATTTATTAATCTCAAGTGTTTTTCTCAAGCAGTCAATGGCTGCAGGGTTCAGATCATTGCACAACGCAACTGCACCTTTTTTGATTGCCGGAACCACATGAGGGCCTGCTCCACAAAATGGATCGCAGACCACGTCATTCTTTTTGATAAGATTAAGAATCCTTATCCTTTCCGATTGTAGTCTGGAGCACCAGTACACTTTTTCCAAATCAAGAAAAAACTTTACATCATTTTCTTTATGAATTGTTGTCAGTTTTCTGGGACCCGCAAGAATTTCACTGTGATAAAAGCGGAAATTTGCTTCGATTTTCCCGGTTTTGTTTATTACTGTCTTTCCAGTCTTGAAATATATAGTGTCTGCTATCGTTTTCTTGTACTTCTGTTGTTCCTCGGTTAAATTAAGATGTACGATGTCCCCAATGACTTCATATGCACTAAACTGTATGCAGCCATTAGTAAGCTTAAAAATAAGCTCAGTGTGTGAGAAAAATTTTGCATTTAAGGTAAGTTCAAAATTAACCATTGGAAAGGCTTGTAAGTCAGTTGGGGCTTGGTTCAGGAGAATAACCAGATAATTAGTGCTAAAGTATAAATCATTAACGTCGATACTAAACTGCTGCTTTAAACGGAGAAAAGTATCTTCGGTATCCAGAATTTTTCCAGTGAATGTCTCATAAGACTTATTTAACTGAATGATGCTTGGAATTTTATCTTTTGAAAGTAAGTGTTTTGAAAGCAGAGGGATTGTCGTTTTCAAATTCCTTCTCTCAATGATTATCCCAGAGAATGTGTGTTTTTCACAGACTGTGTCCATGTTTAGCTGAAGGGGAAAAGTAGCTGTTTAAGTCATAAATTAGTAAAGATAAGTAAGATTGCAAAATTTAAAAACTCTAAATTAAAATCTAAAGAAAATAACTTTTAACTTAAAGACACCTCTCAAACCACTCTAGCGATTTTCTGCACATTTCAACAGCACCCTCAAGAGTGCTGTTTCCACCGGTGAATCCACTAGCATGTACAAACACACACCCATTGATTCCAGAAACTTCATCGAGATTTGTGCCTGAAAGACCCCTCCATTTTGGATGCAAAGGATATTTGATGGCAAACTTACCTCTCTCAACAGGGATGGTAATTATTCGGAAGTCATTATCGTTTTTGACAATAATGAACTTTATATTTTTTTGTAACTTTTCGTTAAGCTCATACAAAAGATCCGTGGCTACCTTTTTGTCGGTTACAAAAATATCGCCTGCAAAATCCTTGAGAACGTTGTAAAAGTGTTCGTAGCTTAAAGCATATTCACACAGCACGTATTTTAGATAGTTATCTAAATCCATAGATACAAAGTCCAGGGCTGTTTCAAATCTCAGATTTTCGTCTCTGGTCATGGTATTTTCACTATAAACATTGAAGTTTTTGACAACATCAGCAACTGTCCTTGCTCGGATTGCCCCAAAAACACTGTCATAGCCGTTATCAATCGCATCAGCAGGAAGAAAAAACTCAAAGTACACTTTCTCAACTATTTCTTCAAATATTGTGGATTGCCTTGTAAATCCATACCTTTCAAAAAGTTTGTCATGGAAGTGCTTGAATATTAAACCAGCAGAGCTGAGCCGTATGTTGTACTGTGGTGAATATGTGTCGTGGAACGTATTCTGGTGATGATCATAGCGATATTTTGAGGGATCATAGGTCTGGCCAACATCATAAACAATATCTCCAGTATTTATTACTTCTCGCACTCTTGTTCGTATAACTTCGGCATCGGGATAGATCTTCAACAGCACGGCTGTTGCAAGTATTTCGTCATAATGAAAATTGCCATCATGTGTTACGAGCTTCATGGACAAATTTTTCAAAAAAGCTAAATTGGCCTATGCTGAAATCCCGTTCAGCCATTTCGCTTTTGAGTTTGCTAGCAGTGCTTAGATCATTGGCTTAGGACTTATTTGATGTGAAATAATATGATATGCAAGCATCTATCATTGTAAATAGATATTAAAAAATACTACAGCATGTGGATTCAAAGATTTATTCAAACAAGAGCGACGGACCCATCCTTAATATAACTGGCAATGTCATCATAGCTAGCAACAAAAAAGTCGCCTAAAAGAATTTCAACAACATGTCCATCTATTCTAACTGCCTCCAAGTTTCTTTGAGCAATAAATCCAACAACCTCAAACACTTTGGAAGGTTTATCGACGTAAACAGATGCTATAATCATCATTTCTTTGTATTTTTCTGCAAATATCCGTTCTTCCTTGCTCATCAGTTCTTGGATTATGAAGAAATTCGCCCGTATTTTATCTAGCCTTGTCAAAATATATTCTTTTACAAAGTACTTAATTCTTTCCTGTTCTATCTCTTCAAACGTGTTGGACAGACTGGTGCCAGAATCATTTCTATTCCCATGGCTCTTTATAATAAAGTTAAACTCATCGGCTATTCTATCATAGGGAAGGAGCTTTTCTGTTGCCTTTTCATTTGTGTACGCCTGTATAAGCCTCTCCAAACTAAGCATTGGCCAGTAAAAATTTCCATCGAAATAGCCAAATACTAAATAAATGGATCAGGTGGAAACACCACCAAACATGGTAACAGAATTGTGTATTTCAATATAAGTAAACACAAGACAATATGCTTACGGATATTAGTGCAATCTATAAATATATTTATTACTTTAAACAGGACTATCCGCCGACTCTATCAAATCATACAATATACTAGTGCTCTTTTTGCACAAAGGGCATGTATCTCGGATATTTAGCCATTCATCAACACATTCACAATGAAAATGGTGATCGCACGGCAGAAACTTTACCAAGCTTCCCGGTACATAGTTTTCATAGCAGATTACACAACGCGAATTTCCGTCGTGAATGTCCGAATCGTTGTGAAATACCACCGTTTTTAATTTAGGCTTAACATATGATACAAGTATTAGGAGTAGGACAATAGCAACTAGCGGTAATATGTAGGATACAAACCCCAGAATAAGCCATATAACTGTTGTGTAATATAGCAATGGATGTGTCTGACTGCAGTTTTCGCACTGCTGGAGCCAGTGATATCCTAGAATGTACCAGAAAAGGTTGCATCCCTCAACCAGGTTCGAAAAAACGGCAAGACCGTTGTTACTTTCTTCATATTCGGGAAGTCTGTTGATGTGAAAAAATGCACTGTTCTTAGAAAAGAACGTTATTGCCTTGGCAGCACATAACAGAATATATCCGGTTAAAAAAACCTTCAAAGGCTCTTCGACAATATCATTTCGTGTTATGTAAAGTACGAAGATTGAAAATAAAATTCGTGCACCATGAAAAATTAAATCTGTTACAACAAGTGTTCGTATACACGAAATTGCCGTTATTCTGCTGGCTAGTGTTCGTCTTGGATTCATATTTTCGCTATGCATATTTTCTTCCATGCATGTCTCTTGACTCCATATTTTAATTCTTGACGTTTAACCGGACCAACCAAAATAAGACCAAAGCACCAATTAAAAGTAGCTATCAAAATAGAGAGCAACAGTGTCGTAAATGCTACCAAAGAACATGCAAGCTAATCGATCCAATAAAAGTGCATGAGCTCCTACACATTTCTTTTACTTTGGTACAGCCAACGCCAGACTATTGCTATATGCTCCGCCCCAATTTCATTAACATGATCTGGTTTCTGAGTAGTTTTTTGTCTATCCAAAATTTTCCTATTTAAAATTTTAATTACTTTCTATATAAGACAGGACTAAATGCGGCTAAACGGTATATAAAAATGAATATTAGAAGAATCAATTTATTTTAATTATTAAATTAGGCAGATAGCTACGTATCCAAGGATGTAGATGCTGATGTATGCTTTGAGCATTTATATTTTGACAGATCTTAAAACACCTTTCATCTTCTTCCGCTTAATTATAATGTAGCAAAACGTATATCCCATCCAGTCTTTGAACGTGTTCACACAATAGCACCCTGTATTTGCGATATTTTTAAGTTGTCTTTGAATGCGTATAAACGCCCTTGTGAGTAATATTCTCGTTTTAGACGGTTTATTTTGGATTGATTGGATTTCATAGCTGCTACTTTCTTCAGATTTTTCATCAAATCTCGTCTTTTTCTTTTGCATCGGCATCTGCCTTAGTTTTATTAAACCAGTGATAAATCTACGATTTCTTGCCACTAGGAGTCTATAGCATCCGGAGTATATCTTTTTGTACTTCATATGGGCAGACGGCCTAAAACAACGTCAATGAAAAGAATAAAGGAGATGTGAAAATAGCATTTACTTTATTAAAGGAGCTTAAAAGGAATCGTACGTATCAGTAAATTATTAATTTTACAATCACAACTTGTAGAATTTCACAACATAGGTTTAATGAGAGATAAGCTTTTGCCATTTGAATGTACCTAATTTTTAAATTTAAAATCAAAAGCATAGCCATGGTATTTAAAACAACATGTGACAATTATAAATTGAATATTCATTCCTCTATGGGTTCAGAAGACCTCAACTCAGTAAATGGGATATCCCTTTCAGACTCCTTCTTAATCTTCTCCCAGAACTCCTCATCGTCGCTTTCTTCCTCAATAAAGCACGAAGGGGTTCTCATCATTTGGATTGACGGCACAGGCACCACATATCTTAGGTTTTCAAATATAGTTTCGACAATTTTGTTCAAGTCTTCCTTGGTATTCATGTTGGGAATATTGAGCTTTGGTATTTCAAGCTTATATGATGGCCCATAATAGTCGATGTACTCATTGTATGGCAAATCCTTTTCAATATTTACACCCAATGCCATGGCTGTATCATATGCCCACACCTTAGAAACATTTTCGATAGTGTATCCGCCTCCGCCAAGAATTATAGTTGGAATATTAAAAGATCTTACAAACTTTACACAATTACCATGTCCTATGTTAGAAAGATTGAAGCATCCTAGCTTGTCTCCTGAAATTGAGTCGGCACCACACTGTAGCACTACAACACTTGGCCTGTACATCTCCATAATTCTGGAAACAATGGGATTGAATACTTGTTGATATGTCTGATCATCAATGCCATCTTTTAATGGAACATTGACGGCATAATACTTTCCTTTGGCATATCCAACATCTTCGAGCATGCCAGTACCGGGAAAATAGTCTCCATACTTGTGAAATGAAAGAGTCATAACCCTATCGGTCGTGTAAAATGCCTCCTCAACACCATCGCCATGGTGGATATCAATATCAATGTATAAAACTCGCTCATATACCTTGAGAAGCTCCAAAATTCCTAGGACAATGTCGTTCACATAACAAAATCCACTGGCCTCTGATCTCTTGGCATGGTGCAGCCCACCAGCCCAGTTGATTGCAATATCGTACTCACCACTATTTAGTTTGTGTGCCGCCATCATTGTTCCTCCAGCAGTGAGTTTACAATAGTCAAATAAGCCAGTAAAAACTGGGCAATCCTCTTTAATATTGAACTTGTGGAGATCCTTAACAAGTTGATTCATGTTTTCATTGGAGACTGTCGATAGGAAGTTAATGTAGTCTTCTGAATGGAAGTTTATAAGGTTGTCGTAAGAGGCGTGAAGTGGTCTTTTTATATCCATGTACTTGTGAAGCCCATAGTTAACAATTAAAGAATGCGTCATTTGAACTCTCAGTGGCTTCATCGGGTGTCCTTTGGCATAGTGATAGCATCCTATCTCCGGATCATAAAGATAAAGAACTTTTTTGTCCATTACTCTGGGGTAAAAACTTCAATAATAGGAAAAATAGCTTTTGTAATCAACAGTGAAGCTACATGAAAAACTTTGCATATTAACAATATTGCTAGCAATAGAATGACATTTCTACCTGCTATTATATTCTTTACAAATCAAAAACCAGAAAAGATCCTATGATGCAAAAACAGTTCAAAAGCTAAATCTAGGTTGAAAATTGATAATGGCCAAATAAATAGTGCACAACTGCTAATCAATCTTATTTTGCACATCAGTTTTTAGCTTTAATCGTGCATGATTCGGAAATTTTAAACATACCCCAAGTAGCTTATGAAGATAGAATCCAACACCATTGATCCAAAGTCTAAATCTGGAAGTATAAAACTCATTCCAAACAACAGCGATGATATTTACTATTTAAGTTTAATTATATTGCCAGGTGATAGAGTCTCGAGCTATACTACTAGAAAGATATCTTTGGACGGAGGAAAAACCCAACAAAAAAAGACAATGAAACTAGAAATAAAAGTAGAGTCTGCCGAATCAGATCTAGAAGCAGGAATAATGTATGTAAAGGGGAAAACATGCTGCGAAAACGAGTTTGTACGAATTGGATCCTATCACACCATCGACATTTCCGTTGGGAATGGGTTTGTCTTGAATAAGACAGACTGGAAGAACTCAGACATTGCGAAAATTAAGGAGTGCTGCAAGGAAGTACCTGAGATAGGCTTTGTGGTTTTCTTTGAAAAGGACTGTGTACTTTCTACTGTTTCCAGTAATGATATTAAAACTGTTTACAAAGAGGAGATCAAAAACAAAAACTTCAAAGAAATTATCTTAAACACCATAAAAATAAAGAATAAGGTCAAGAATGTTGTTATTGCAAGCACTTCAGATATAAGAGCAGAGTTTTACAAACTTTTAGTTAAGCAGGATCCAAGTATAGATAAAGTCTCGACTATGATAAAACTAACGGGAGATTATAAAGGGCTGCCTAATTCAAAAGTTATTTCAAAAATCTTGTCCGATAAATCCATGCTTACAAGCTTACAGCATCTTAAGTTTGTTGACGATTTGAGGGAGGTTCAGAAATTTTTTAACACCATTGATCTGAGCCGGGAAGAGGTTTGCATTGGATTAAAGGAAGTTTCTGAGGCAATGGACTATGGTGCGATTAAAATCCTGTTCGTAACGGACAAGTTTTGCAAGCCAAAAACCGTGCCAGAAAGAGAGTTTGCAGATGCATTCATCAGAAAAGCTGGAGATCTAAGAGCCAAAATTTGCATTATACCCATTGGACTGGACTTGGGCCAGAGGCTTGAGTCTATTGGCAATGTTGCATGTTCATTGTCATTTAATTACAAATAACATTATAGACTGTCAAATCAATAAACATAAACAAAACTAAGCCGTCAATCTAAGTGGCTGTTCTACATTTGCCTTAATATATTTTTATTGAAAATCTAAACTATTTACAACTCACCAATCGAATGTTTCAAGTATTTATCGTATATTGTGCAATTAGGATGTTTTAGATACAGCCACTCAAAATGCCGTGTGTGAATGCCAAGAGGTGTTTATATCATTTGAATGCCTTCATTTGTTTGCAAGGTTAATTAAGTAATGTATGAGGAAAGAGTAGCTTTTAAAGGCAAAACATTCCACAAACTCAAAAGAAATGCAGCAAAGGGCGAAAATGGATGTATAATACTGATAGGCGGGTCTAGAATATACACGGGTGCCCCAATATTTACAGCCTTGGGGGCGATGCGTTCTGGATCTGATCTTGTTTATATATTTACAGCTAGTGAAGCCATAGATGCTATTAAACAAATTCCGGAGGTAATAGTCTTGCCCTTTGAAATGAATTGTAGAATTCTTGACAAGGCAACTGCTTGTGTTGTCGGTCCGGGACTTGGAAGGCCTGCAGAAGATGAAATTTCACAAATACTCAAAATTCTCGACTACCTTGACTCCAGAAATATACCTTTCGTCTTAGATGCCGATGCTATTCATTATTACAAGACTGGCATATTTGCACATCTTAAAAATGTAATTTTAACACCAAACTATAAAGAAGCAATGGGTTTAGAAGTGCTTGACCATCACATCTGTATTTATAAAGGAAAAGCTGACGTTATTGAGACTAAATCAAGAAAGTTGGAAATAAATAGTCCATCATCGTTAAAAAGATGTGGTGGCCAAGGGGATATTTTGAGTGGAATTCTAGCAACGGCTCTTTCATTAAATGGCGCAGATATGGTTGATGCATCTCTGTCATCATGCGAACTTCTAAGAACATCTACTTCTTTCGCCTTCAAGAAGCATGGATTTTCCTTGATTACATCTGACATTTTTGATGAAATTCGGATAGCATTACTAGAACTATTGAACGACAGCATATAAATCCCATTTGCGAATGGCAATGCATTAAATACAGGCTACTGGCTTGATAATTTATTTAGCATTGTTCGTTTACTTTGGTACCTATTTTAGAGTTGTTGGTGATCGATACATATCTATGGTGTCTTTAATAACAGCATAACACATAGGTACGTTGATTCAATAGTCAAGACCTCTTTTGCAGGGCTCTTTATCCTTCTGATTTGTGGTGTCGTTTTTAGTTTTGCCCAAACAATATGAATCAATATCACAAATTTCTAATAAGGCTGGCTGCAGAATGGGAGAGCCCAAGTAGAGATGGTTGCAATCACCTCTCAATCTTTCACTTATTGGAACAAATTTCATATTCTGGAAATTTTCCTGTCCAAGAATTATGCAGTGACGACACTTACTATTAATAAGTCGTCCAAAGCTACTTGTCTTTCTACCCACTTGCTCCTGCTGTTCTTTTTCCAGTTTTTTAACCTGACTTCTTGCATTATAGAAGAAATTTACTACATATTGAAGATCAACACCTACCTGTTCTGCCAGTCGGAGTTTTTCTGCTTTCTTAGGATATCTGTTGTTTCGAAAGTATTCATAAAGTATTCTGTCTGCATTCTCAGTCTCTTGCTCCGAGTAATTAAATTGAATACCCATGGAAAATTTATTAGGGTAGTGAAAATATTAAACTTACTCTAATCTTTGCGATCAGTTAATTGTCATTCATTAAAAATTTTGAACAAATTTGCAACACAAAAATTTTACTCATATCACAAAGTATATCGGGCCATAAACAAACCAGGGGAAGCGATATCGGTTATTACTTGTTGTGAAATATACAGTATTAAGTCTATCCGCTATTGTTCTGCCAAAGCGTCCAAGGTTTTTATCATATTGACGTCTACGCATGTATAAAATTTTTGTTTACGTAAATACAAAGATAAAATTTTGTACCTATTGCTGTCAAAGTTATTGAGATTTCTCATAATATTGACATTTGCAAAAGTAAAATTTTTACTGCCAAACACTATTTTCTGCATTTGACTGGAAGGAAGTAAGTTAGGTATCAAAGAGGTCGGCAGATGCTGACCTCTAAAGTAACATAAATAACATGCACAATGAACATGACGTTTATGAGATGATATTTGATATCATATGGGTAATATACAGGACTTGATAAACAAACAACAATCTTATATTTTAAATCGCTTTGCCTGATTTTAGACATGTTTTCATGAATTGAAGATGCTAAAGCAGGAGATTGAAAAATAAGCAATATAAACTTTCTATTTGATCAAAATCAACCATTCACTGTTTAATGAATCAATCTACAAAACTTTGGGTTAGACCTGCTTTCAGCATTGCTCGCAATCAAACAGCGTTAGTTTCCCGTTGCAATAAACAGCGTTAGTTTCCCGTTGCAATCATCGTAAATGTGCTCCTATTTCTTTGAAAATTTTGTCGCAGATAATGTAATTCCATTTGCAACAAAGACAGTTTAGGAGTAATATGAAGAAAACGGAATGAAGCATTAAATATGTGCTGCATGCTACGCCACATGCTCGTTATTTTAATGCTTTTTGTCACGAATCACTACCCAGCTAAAAGGTTCAAAGTCTGATGAATCTCAATTGAAAATTTTGTAAACTGATAAAAAAGTAATAAGTTTGAAATACTTGATTTTTGACTAATAAACTGATATTTTAAAACTTAAAGCTATAGATAAAGACAACATAATCTCAACCAATGATGCAGGCCATTAATCATCCCTGTAGCAATTTTTATTTAAATGCGTGTTAAATGCCATTGGAACTTGTTTGCTAAGTTAGAAAACATTCTTGTGTTTATCAGTACTTAATGAATGAGGCAATCTGCATCAAAACGTTAGCAAGTATTGTGTGTTTTAAATTTAAACTGCATACTACTTTGAGTCTACTGTTATGTTTGTATAAAGACTATACTACTAACGCCAGATCTATTATTTCTTTTGGAGTAAATTACCCTGTCAAAATTGATAAAATAATGAATGTCAGCTATACTTTAATCTGTTTGATCTGAAATAAACAAAACTAACTTGAAAGTTCAACTGATCACGAAAGGATAAGTTTTCATGGGAAAGGATCAATATGACGATTTAATATATCCAGACTATCAGAGGAGAAAATTAGGATTGACGAAGAAACAGATAGAATATCTGACATCAATCTATGCTACAAACAAAAAACCAACAGCATACTACAGATTTCAAATAGCTCAGAAACTTGGAGTTCCAGAAGATAAAGTAAAAAACTGGTTCCAAAATAGACGTGCAAAAGACAGACGGCTGTCCAGACAAAGCTCCGCAGAAGGCGTTGGCGAGTCGGATATTGGAAATCCTCACAGAATATATCCCGGATGTAATGATTTGTATCGAAGACGAAAGCCAAGATAATGTTATTTGCAAATAAAGAACTTAAAAACAAGCCTGTTGTTGATAAATTACTTTAATTCAGTTGTTTTGAAAGTAGTGCTGATGCTTGACTATAACTGCAGAATAAATATTTTATGAGATGCCCATTCACACTCAGGTTAACCAATACCAACTGTGCTGCCAACTGAAGCTTAAATAAAGTAAACAAATGGCTGGTGTCTTAAAATTTGTAGCATTATGCAAATGTGTTTTTTAACTTTGAATCTAAGCCCATCCACAATGCAGTTGTCGGTTGGGATAAAATACTGCTTTCATCCAGAAAACATGGCCAAGACGATCAAAATCAAAGAAGAGGTGGAAGATTTCATTGTACAGGAGATTGTGGAAGATAGAAAGTGCACAATAGGACCAATTGTTAATCTCGAGAAGTTCTACGAGGCTGAAAAGCTGTTCAACACACAACTGGATGATAGTCTGGGCAAAGAAGATAGAAGAAAGCTATATGACATTGCGAGATACCACCCTTTCAAGAGGATGTTTACAGACAATGGGAAATTGCATATTAAGGACGATTCAACTGATATTTTTGTATTCACTTTATTAAAGTATGACTATAGTGATCATTCAGCTCAAAATCTCTTATCTAAACGACTTAACATTCCACTGGCATGCATTCAAACAGGAGGAACAAAAGATAAGCGTGCGATCACGCTGCAAGAAGTAAGTGTAAAATGCTCATTTGAAGCACTGTTCAATTATGCGCTTTCATTGTCTAAAAATTCAAAAATAAAGTTTAAAGACCTGGGATACTGTGCCGAGCTTGAAAATCTTAATGCCACAGCAGCCCATGCTTTTAATAATTACATGAGAATAGAGACACTGAGTTTTCAAGAAGAAATAGGCATTTATAACATTAGAAGGGGCAGCTCCAAGAAATTAGGAGATCTTTCAGGTAATTATTTTACGATCAAAGTTAGAAATTTTTTCACTGATTCGCCAGTCTCAACCAAGTTTTATAATTATTTTGGGCCACAGAGATTTGGCAATAATAGAAACAACCATATTATTGGAGAGAAAATCCTGAATGGACAGTATGAGGAGGCCATAGAATTGATATTAAAAGATGACGCTGGCTCCGAAACAAATCCGGGTACAATCAAGAAGTTTATACAAAATATGATCGAAAACTATAAAAAGCCGAAATACATTGTTGAACATCTTTCTAGACGATCATTGATGATTTACCTACATGCCTACCAGAGCTATATATTCAATATGAGCATAAACTCTAGGGTTGAGGCTAATAAACCCGATATGGAGTGTGATAGAGTTTTGAAAGATGGAGAATTCGTAGATGCAACTGGAAATGAAAGCCTAGAAGAAGTATATATTCCTCTGAAAAAAATGAACCACAAGTTATTAAAGGGAGGGATGAGAAAGATGATCGAAAAAATCAGCGACTTTGAAAAGTCAGTTGATGACGAGGGCACAGTGTTTAAATTTTTCCTACTAAAATCTTGCTACGCCACTGTAGCCTTGAGAGAAATTGCTCAAATCATTGAGGACGATTCTAAACAGAACTCATAAAGCCAAATTGACGACGTTCCAGCACACATGAATATAGGCTGTATAAACTATTTATGCCACAAAATCAATACATTTTATTTTAACGTCGACGATGCATAGTCTAGTAAAAATTTTTAAAAAATTTCCGTCTTTATTACTTGCCTTCAAAATCAACAAAACACACATCGCCGTTAGACTCATGGAAATCCAGAGCCTTTATAAGCCTGAGGATCTCTATTGACGAACGTCCTACTGGATTGATGTTGGCACTAAGATGAACGGCTTTCTTGCTCTTATCAAGAATAACAGTGGATCTCATGGTAGTTCCTGATTCCTCGTCAAAAAGGTTAAACTGTGAACAGAGCTTGTGGCAAATATCAGAAATCATTGGCCATTTCACTTCTCCAACACCACCATTTTCTCTGCTCATATTGATCCAGTTTAAATGAGAATAGACCGAGTCACAAGAAGAAAAAAGAATAGTCACATCAAGTTTTACAAACTCATCGTAAAGATCTGAGAATTTTGTTATTTCTGTTGGACACACAAAGGTAAAGTCCAAAGGATAGAAGATGATGACTGTATACTTGGTTTTGATCTCCCCTATACGGATCTTTTTCAGTTCCTTGCCAATTATACAGTCATATTCATAGTCAACGATTTGTGAAGGAAACAACATGGGTAAAAACTTTTAGCTCTTTAAATTTTAGCCAAATGTGCTAAAAGTGTGTAAAGCACAGCGTAACGCATGCAATTTAAAGCCGGGATGTTAATTGCACGGACATTATGCATAAGATGTGCTGTGCATTTTAAGAATCGGATATAATACTAAATAAATACTTATTTGAGGAGAAACACTACATTTCAAGATATTTTATTCATATCTTCGAGTACTTAAAGATAAATCTACAATTCCTTAACAGCACCTACTCTTCCTTTTACTCTTGGCGGCGAGGTTACTTCTTTTTACTTTACTTTCGTCTAGTAATTTTTTACTGCTAGCAATCTCCTTTGTAGTCTCTTTTTCAAATATTTTTTTGATAAACGATTCAAAGGCAATGTGAATGTTATCTCCCAAGAGTGCCGATGTTTCAAAAAACGCCATATTTCTTTCCAGAGCAGCCCTCTCTCCATCAGCCCTCGAAACCTCAACCTGATCACGCAGATCAATCTTATTCCCCAAGAGCATCTTGGGAATGCTTTCTTTTGTCGATGACTCAAGGTTGTTTAGCCAAGAAGTGTAAGAATGCTCAAAACTGGGCTTATTAGTTACGTCATAAACAATGACAGCACCCGATGATCCTCGGTAATATGCGGATATCAGCGCATGGTACCTCTCCTGCCCTGCAGTGTCCCACAGCTGCACCTTGATTGACGAGCTTCCAAACTTGAATGTTTTTGTGGCAAAATCAACGCCAATTGTAGATTTTGAATGCTCAATAAACTCATCTCTCACTAATCTAGAAATAATATTCGTCTTACCAACATTTGCATCCCCAATTATCACTATTTTAAATAAATAATCAAACCTTTCCTGGGCTTCGTCTTTCATTTATTTGGGTCTAAAAATGCAAAAACAATCTAAAATGCCAAGTTTTGATTCCCAACCGGTTTATAGAATTTAAGGTTGAGCTTCAAGTTAATATTAGTATCAACATTATATCCGAGCCCTACTAAAATATATTGGTGAAGATAAAACAAGCAAGCGATATCTAACTAATTGCATGACTATTATACTTAACTTCAAAACATATATTTTAAATAATATACTAAGAATTGCTGATTCCAAGATGAAATCATCGCATAAAGTAGGCGCATCTGCACACTGAACTATATCTTATCCACGCTTGATCTTTTCCGATTAGCATTGGACCCATCCTTGTCTATGATTAGGACTGTCAAGCTGGACAACAAGCCACTTTGCATGGTAAAAAACAGCGGCAAAGTGTACATTGGGGATGCAAGAGGATGCATCTACGAAATTTCTCATCCATTCATGAAAATAAAGCACATATTTACAGCATCGGGACCGGTTTCTGCAATTTGCTTCTTCGGCAGCAAAATGTTCTGTGGCACGTGGGATGGTGTGGTGTACCAGGATTTGAGACAGTTGAAATTAGGTGAGAAGCCAGTGAAGTGCATGTGCTCATTCAACAACAAACTGTTCGTTTCAGTGGATAAAAGACTTGTGGTATTAGATGAAAATTTGAGCATTATTGAGAAATATGACACGAGCAATAAAATATTTTGTATGGAAGAAAAAAATGGAAGATTATACTTGGGTTTGGGAGCAGGACTGCTTGCATCGTATATGGGTGAATATGAGGGCGAAAACAAATCTTCTCATAGCTCTACAATTCTTTGCATGAGGAATGGGATTACAGGATCCTGTGACTGCACAGTTAGAAAAAATGATGAAATAGCATTTGAGGGGAGCTCGTGGATAAGGAGCATATGGGATGGCAATCTTTTTTCGTGTGGAAGGCATGTGATATGCAACAATGAGAAAATATACACTCACGATGATGAGGTAGTGGGTCTACTGAGAATCAATAATTTCATTATATCGATAGGATTAGATTTTTGCTATAAAATATACGAAAGTGGTGTGGCTATAGATGAGCATGAAGAAAAAGAGCTTTTAGAAATCTTGAATTCCTAAACCCACGCAAGATTCTCATATCAGGCTGATTATGGAAATCATTTATCTTTGAACAAAATACTGCTATTTTCCTAATGATCCTTTAAATTTTAGTAAATTGCTTTTCATACCATTGTAAAATTGGCGAGTTTTAATAAATTTTCATCTGTTATGCCTGCATGTGACAAAACAACAATCTACTGGTATTATTGGTTTTCATGTTTTTAATTTTCTGTCAAATATTAATATATTTGTATTGTCCCAAATATAAAAACTCGTCTGCAAGTATCCCATGATGAGTCAATAATTGTTAGTATAATGATCTTTTGAGCTTCTTTTCATTTTAATTTCCAATTTTTATTTGTATTGTCCCATGAAAGAACAACTGGGCCAGCTCAAAAGACATGAGCTGCTTGATGAAGAAGAGATTTCTGAAATTTGTAGTAAAGCAATAGAAATTCTAATTCTTGAGCCTAACATCAAAAGAGTCAATTCCCCCACAATTGTTGTAGGTGACATACATGGCCAGTTTTCAGATCTCCTGCAAATTTTCAATTCCCACGGGACACCTGAAAATGTACACTATGTTTTTCTAGGCGATTTTGTTGATAGAGGCGAAAACTCGTTGGAATGTATTTTGTGCTTGCTGATTTACAAGATCCATTATCCAGCGAACGTAACTCTTTTGAGAGGAAACCATGAACAAAAGATAATCAACAAAGTATATGGCTTCTATGATGAGGTATGCATAAAATATTCCAATAACATTATTTGGAAAATGATTAACTCTGTTTTTGATCATCTTAGCATTGTCTGCATCATTGATGGTAGATATTTTTGTGTTCATGGTGGTATTTCACCAAGGGTTTCAATTAATGAGCTGGAAAGAGTGGATAGATTTGAAAAGATAGCAGACCAATCCATTATTAACGATATCATCTGGAGTGATCCTTTTTATAGAATGGGCGCATCCCCAAATCCAAGAGGAAATGGGTTTTTATTTGGAGAAGATGTTCTCAAGCAGTTTCTGATATTCAATAATGTTGAAATATTGATCAGATCACACCAGCTAGCCATCGAGGGATTTAAATGGGATTTTGACGGACATTGCTTAACGATTTGGAGCGCGCCTGACTATATGGGAAAATGCTCCAATCCTGCCAGCGTTCTGTTGATAGAAAGAAACATGCCGATCACGCCCAGAAGTATAAAAATATTTCAAAAAGCAAAGCCAAGTACATCAGCTAGTAAGAATACTGGTTAGCGGAATTACAAGATAATGCATATTTGTATCTGCTTGAAATTATATATTAAGCCAAACGATAAGTGTATGATTTCATAGCTACGATTTTGCAATGTATTTCATATTTTCCATGCTAATAACGGTCAGCACTATAATGAAATATGTTTGCACGATACAGCTAAGCATTGTTAAGCCATTTCCGCATGCTATTCTCGGTATGTATTGGCAACCAGATACTTTTCCATAGCATCAACTATCCTTTTGCTTAAAATTATTTGCATCCGGGGCCCACATGGGAGATGTGTTTCTTCCCAAAAAAGCAACAAAGTATCAGTTTGCATTTGAAGAATTGGTGATGAAAGAAAATTGTGATGAACTGCCAATTTGGGTAAACTATGATGCTCTTATTGTCTTGGAGGTGTTTAGGCCAACTTCGAAGATAGCCATAGACTTCCTTATTGCGATCTCGGAGCCCGTTTCTAGGCCAGCCAAAATGCATGAGTATCAGATTACAGCATACTCGTTGTATGCAGCTGCATCGGTCGGATTAACCACAGACTATATTCTTGAAACTTTGAACAAGTTCTCGAAAAATTATCTGCCAAAGAGCATTAGAAGTTTCATTACAGACTGCACTTTGAGCTATGGAAAAATAAGACTGATCAGGGCACATACAAAGTTTTTTATAGAAGCAATATCTAAGGAAATATTAGAACTTTTGTTAAAAGACAATGTGCTGAGGCAGAGTGTGATAGGACATAGTTTTGAGCAGAAGTCGGTTGAAATTACAAATGTTGAAGAAGTCAAAAAACGATGTATTGAAATAGACTATCCTTTAATTGAAGAGTATGACTTTAAGAATGATGAAATATTGCCTATCCTAGATATAGACTTGAAGCCTACATCCCATATCAGATCATATCAAGAGATATGTCTAAATAAAATGTTTGGAAATGGGCGGGCTCGTAGCGGGATTATTGTTCTTCCATGTGGAGCTGGAAAGACCTTAGTTGGAATCACTGCCATCAGTACTATTAAGAAATCAGCACTAGTGCTTTGCACATCTGCAGTTTCAGTCGAACAGTGGAGACAATCCACTCTCAACTTTACAACTATTGCAGCAAATAAAATAGCTAGGTTTACTTCAGATCGTAAAGAATGGTTTGAGGGCAATGTGGGTGTCCTAATAACTACATACTCCATGATGGCCTATTCAGGAAAGCGATCTTATGAGGCACAGAAGCTTATGAACCTCATTCAGTCGCACGAATGGGGACTAATGATTCTTGATGAAGTGCATGTTGTGCCAGCACAAATGTTTAGAAAAACAGTTTCAGCAATACCACATCATTGCAAGTTAGGACTTACTGCCACTCTTGTTAGGGAGGATGACAAGATTGAAGATCTAAATTTCTTGATTGGGCCAAAGCTATATGAAGCTGACTGGCAAGACCTTAGTGTACAAGGACATATTGCGAAAGTAGAAGGCGCAGAAGTATGGTGCAACATGACTGCCGAATTTTACAGAGAGTACCTGATCCAATCATCAAGAAAAAGAAGAATATTAAGCATTATGAATCCGACTAAGATTCAAATATGTGAGTATTTGATTGAGAAGCACGAGAAGCGAGGAGACAAAATTATAGTGTTCAGTGACAGTGTTCTTGCATTGATGGAATATGCAAAGAAGATGGGCAAGCCATTTATATACGGTCCAACAAGCCAAACAGAGCGAATGAGGATACTGAAGCAGTTCCAGACCAATCCGCAAATAAACACAATATTTCTGAGCAAAGTAGGCGATACATCAATCGATCTGCCTGAGGCAACTTGCTTAATTCAAATATCAAGCCACTTTGGAAGTAGAAGACAGGAAGCACAGAGACTTGGAAGAGTGCTGAGGGCTAAAAAAAGAAACGATCCCAATTTTAGGGTGTATTTTTATTCATTGGTCAGTAAAGACACCGAAGAAATGGTATATTCTGCAAAGCGTCAACAGTTTTTGGTTGACCAGGGATATTCGTTTAATATTATAACTGAAATGCCAGAAGTAATGAATAGAGAGAACCGCCTTTATAAGACAAAATCACAGCAAAAGGAGCTCCTTGCAATCATTCTAATGGCGTCTGAAGAAGACCTAACCTCTGAGGAGTTGAGTGAGGATGAAATGGCGGACTATAATATTGGTAAAATGAGTGTGCTGAGTGGTGCTGAGGGTATGGCGTATGTTGAAAGAAAAAAAGAGGCATATTTGAAAAAGAAGACTGGATAGCTATGCATAATCTACTTGGGACACTGTATATCCTAATAAGCTCCTAGCCGGATTTCATGTCATGCTCTTTTATTTTCTAATTTGGTAGTATTACTGAGCAAAAGTTAGTAAATTCAATTCATTTGCATAAAATGTGCTGGCACAAATTTATTTATAACGACAAGATCGGCAAATATTATCAGCCTTGCATTATCCATCA
This sequence comes from Vittaforma corneae ATCC 50505, assembly GCF_000231115.1. Taxonomy (NCBI): domain Eukaryota; kingdom Fungi; phylum Microsporidia; family Nosematidae; genus Vittaforma; species Vittaforma corneae. The sequence continues at coordinate 73,575 of NW_006889836.1, read as the reverse complement.
GGATCCACAGTACATCTTTTTAATTGAGGTCTCAATTTTCTCATAAAGCTCAAAAATCTCCTTGTTTGTCTCAATCAACTCTAAATCATAGGCCTCTTCCTCAATCTTTGGCTTTAGTTCCTTGAATTCGTAGTTATCAAATGTCTTTTCTCTATATCGTTGTGTAATGTATTTAAAAATAAGAGAGTTTTCGTCCTTCGTAATAGGAATGTTGATGAGGCGAGTTTCGAAGTCTACATCAGCCTTCAGCAATGAATTTACTGGCCTGCCGCTTGCCCTGATTTCCCCCTTGAGACTCCAGTCCTTTTCAGAAATAAGATGCCGCTCAATATTCTTTGGATCCATCTCGCGATGGCTTAAAAATTTTCAAAAGAATTTAAAAACGAGCAGACTTTTCTAAACAGATAAGAGATTTCCCAAATGCTACTTCTATTATATAATTGATTTGATAAAACAGATTGTAAAAAGGCAATGATACACTATTGTGTAGAATGCTGGAAAACGAAGATAAAAGACTGTAGTTGTTATTTATTACATGCTCCAAGCCATTTTAATTACTTCTTTTATACAATTACTATTTCAGAATAAATAAGCTTTTAAAACCGAATTTATTGATTGACGATGACAAAGTATAGGTACAAAATAAGTGCCAATTAAGTGCATAGTTTGCTCATTGACATACTCCGATATCAGAAGTCTCAGTACTGCTACTTTTCAAAGCATGACTCAAGCTGTTGTATGATTGAATCGATCTCAAGAACATCAGCCTGGTGGTCTTCAAAAGAACTTGGTGGGCCTTTCTCTACTTTACTTTCAAGTATTAATTTTACAAACTCGCTTTCGTTGGATGCATGCTGGCTGCTATTACCAAGTGAGCTAAAAGGCCTCATGGCCTGTATGCATGTTCCATTTTTTGTCAAATGTAGTCCTGTTTGACAGCATTTTTTGCACTTTTTCCCCTTACTTGAATATTCGCCGGCCATCTTATTATTTTCAAATTCAGATGTCATTCTTGCAATCGGTAAAAATTTTGCAGCTTGTTTATCTAAGGATCACTACCATATTAGTATTTTATATGAAAGATCAGTAATGAAAAGAAAGATGCATGGTAAGTTAAAAGAAAATATGCATAACATACAAGACTATTGGAAATATTGTAATAACCATCCTAATAAATAATATGAAAGAGTAATACTTGAACTATGCTACAATGCACTATAGTAAGTTCACTTTAAATACAAAAATTAGCAAGATAGACATTGTTCATAGCTGTATTACAACAATTGTGTGCGCTTTATTAAAATTTGGAGCTACTGTGGGACCAGGACCTAGAAGCAGGAGTAGTAATTTTAAATCCTTTGCTGTAAATATATTTGTAGGCGTTTAGCACATCGCATTTAGAACTTTTAGACGTAAATGTTCAAATGCATACCACTAAGAGATTTAACAGCCATACAAGATATGAAAAGTTATCTGAACACGAAGAGAACAGCGAATCTAAGCAAGACTATATATAGCCATTCAGTCGTACACAACTTTTTTAAGCTTGATGTAAGCATGAATTTTTTCAAAAATTTTTGTCCATGTTTGCCAAGAACATAAGCTTTCCAAAGGCAGAAGAAGAGGTCATTAAGTTCTGGGAGACAAATGATTCATTTAAGCAGTCTCTTGAAGACTCAAAGACCAAACCAGAGTATATATTCTATGACGGACCACCCTTTGCTACTGGACTACCACATTATGGCCACATTCTCAGTGGTTCGATCAAAGACACGGTTGGGAGATTCTGGCATCAGCAAGGCTTTCATGTAGAAAGAAGATTCGGTTGGGATTGCCATGGTCTACCAGTAGAATACGAGATTGATAAAATGCTGAATATTACTGATCGGCAACAGGTTTTAGACATGGGGGTAGCCAAGTACAATGATGAGTGCAAGGCAATCGTGATGAAGTATTCGTCCGAGTGGGAAAAGACAGTCACAAGGATGGGCAGATGGGTTGATTTCAGGGGCGGGTATAGGACCATGGACAAGGCTTTCATGGAGTCTACATGGTTTATATTCAAACAACTTTGGGATAGAAACTTGATATATCGAGGATACCAGGTTATGCCTTTTAGTACCGCATGCAAAACATCACTTAGCAATTTTGAGGCTAATTTAAATTACAACGATGTTAGCGATCCATCAGTTCTCATTGCATTTCCACTACTCAAACCATTGAATGGATATGAAGTTAGTCTCGTTGCCTGGACTACCACACCTTGGACATTACCCTCAAACTGTGGACTGGTTGTTAACGAGAGATTTAAGTATGATATCTTTAAATATAAGGAAAAGTTCTATGTGATGCATACAAATAGGATTTCAGAATACTTCAAGGATTACAAGATTGTTGATGGTATTTTGGGCTCTGAATTGGTTGGTTTAGAATACTCTCAGCCTTTTGACTTCTTTGAGCATCTCCGAGCCAAAAACTTTTTCAGAGTTGTTTCGGCGGATTTTGTTTCTGACTGTAATGGAACAGCAATAGTCCACTGTGCGCCAGCATTTGGAGAAGATGACTATAAGACGTTTGTTGCAAAAGGATTGATCAAGCAGAATGATGAGGTTCCATGTCCTGTTGATGAAAATGGTAAGTTTACCCTGGGAAAATATAAAGGCATTTATATTAAGGATCTAGATAAGATAATTTTAAAAGATATAAATGAGAGAGTTCTGATGAATGCTAGAATTGTACATTCATATCCATTTTGCTGGCGCAGTGATACACCCTTGATATACAAAATTGTGCCAAATTGGTTTATTCGCGTGCAAGACCATCATGACCAACTATTGCGTTGTAACGAAGAAATCCATTGGGTGCCTGAGGACATTAAATACAAGAGATTCCACAATTGGCTAGCGCAAGCAAGGGATTGGTCAATTTCGAGGAATAGGTTCTGGGGAACGCCATTGCCGGTTTGGACTACCGACGACTATTCTGACATGATCTGTGTGGGCTCTGTTGCCGAACTTGAATGTCTTTCGGGAAGAAAAATCGAGGATCTTCACAGACAATTTGTTGATGATGTTGTCATACAAATGAATGGAAAGACATATCGAAGAATTGAAGAAGTCCTAGATTGTTGGTTTGAGTCTGGCTCTATGCCATATTCTCAGTCGCATTGGCCATTTTCATGTAAAAATATTGGATCGAAGATTAGCGATATTAAAATTAAAGATGATGATGGCTATTTGAGAAAAGATGGATTTCCTGCAGATTTTATTGGTGAGGGCTTAGACCAAACCAGAGGATGGTTTTACACGTTGCATGTCATTTCGACACTGCTTTTCAATAAGCCGGCCTTCAGAAACGTGATTGTGAATGGAATAGTGTTGGCTGAAGATGGGAAGAAAATGTCTAAAAGATTAAAGAACTATCCCGATCCAGCATTTATTTTTAACACTTATGGTGCTGATTCGCTGAGATTATACCTGTTCAGCTCTCCTGTTGTTGAAGCTGATAATCTTAGATTTTCTGAAGGCGGCGTTAGGGAGGTCCTTAAGGTGTTTTTGCTTCCCTGGTACAACTCACTTAGTTTTTTGAAGGAGTGTTCGGAAGGTGATTGCACCACTGAAATGGATTCTTGGATACTTTCATCTTTCAACGCTTTCTGCTTTAATGTTGTTGATTCAATGAAAAAGTATAGATTGAATCCTGTTCTCAATTTAGCCATCAAGTTTGTTGATGATTTAAGCAATTGGTACATTAGAATTAACAGAAGAGCCCTTAGAAATGGATCCAAACTGTTTACAAAACTGTTGAAAGAGTTTTCAATTGTCATGGCTCCATTTGTGCCGTTTTTTTCTGAATATTGCTATCAGAGTGTAAAGGATTCATCGGATCCTGTTTCTGTACATCAATGCATGTATCCATTGGTTAAAGCTTTCTCTAAGCATCCATTCAACCAGGCAAAGAAGGTCATTGAGAGCATTCGCCAAATGAGAGAAAAGCTGAGACTGAAGCTTAAAAGGCCTCTTAAATCAGCAACTGTTGTTTGCAACGAAGAACTAAGATCACTACTAAGCAACTATACGGAAGTCATACAGAACGAATGTAACTTGCTTGATCTCCTGTTTGAAAATGAGACTAAGTACAAGTATATTATTACAGCTAAACCATTTTTTGATAATCTTAAAAAGGACCCGGCAAGCATGAAAAGGAAGATTGAGGCTATCAGAGGCTTGACTGAAGACCAAGTTTTTGCAATCTCCAAGAATCCATTGGAGGTTGATGGAGTAGTCATTTCTAACTCCGACTTGCTGGTTTCCAAGGAGTTTGTTGATCTTAACAATTCCAGTGTCAACGATGATTTTGGAATTATCCTCGATACTGAAATTAACGATTCGATAGTTGAACTGGCCGATGCAAGAGAATTTTACTCGTTTGTTCAGAAGATGAGAAAAGGCTGTGGATTGACAATGAATGATAAAGTCAATGTTTTTATTGATAATGATTACATGAAACGGGTTGTTAGTTCTACTTATTCTGATGTGCTGTTTGGCAATAAAGGGCAATTGGTAGGCGAAGGCGAGTATCCTTTCAATGAAGACAAGATTATGGTTAGTCTATATAAGGCACATTAAAGTTTCGCTATATAAATTATTGTTAAGCTAATCTTTCAAAAAGTATTTAGTTATAAGAAACACATAAGGTGCTAGCAGTATTCATTTATGTCTACTTTAGTTAGTACATAAATAAAGCTTGCCAAGCTAACATTTGTTCGTCAAGATTTAATTGTGCTAATGTCTTAATAATTACTTTACTATTCCTTATTTTATATGCACAACTTCTTCTATTTGTCAGAAACGATAGTTTGGCTACTTGCTCTTTCTTTATATGCTTTCATCATCTGTTCCTGATGTTTCTTCAAGTCTTCTTCCTTAACTGATTCCTTCAGTGAATCAAATGTATCTAATACTATTTTAATATTGTTTGGTGTGTTTTTATCAGACCTGATCCTGTGTAAACACCATCCACCAGTTTGGAGTGTGAGATCATCAATGTTGATTACTTCCTTTTCGAAATCAAAGGTAAACTCTCCAATTTTATTGTCCAAGTCAATGGTCTCATCATCGGTAAAATAGAAGTCAAAGAAGACAAACGTATCTCGGAAATTCATTTTCTCTAAAATGTCCATCTGCTGGCCAGAGACGTTACAAAAGAGCGAAAGTATGCCTGAATTTATTGTCTTCTTGATTAAAAAATCAATAGTATTGAGGTGTGGAGGTTTCCATTTGAAGATCTTTGATCTTGCACAAAGCAAATATGGTTCATTTACTGGCGTAAATATCAGCCCGTCGTTTTCATGCAAAAGTTTAGAAATGCTGTCCAATATCTGTGGAAATGAATAGCTCTTGTACATTGGCTTTCCAGCGATGTAGAAGCTCTTAAGGATTGAGTCATTCTTGCGCTTAATAAAACCTTTCTGTACAATCTTTTCAAACTGAAAGCAATACCACAATCTTTTATTGAGATCTGAGTGAATTCTAGATCTTGAGTCATAAATCAGGCAATCAAACATAGAAAAAATGTATTTATCATTTCTACCTTTTTCTAGATACATTTCCCCGTCAAATAAAAATATATAAGGTGCATTGAAAAGGAGATCAGTCTGGTAGAATCTGTTCTTTCGATCGTAAAAGTAGATAAAACCCTCAAATACAAATAGCATCACTCGTATTCCATCTGTTTTTTCACAAACCAAGTAGTCCTCATTCAAAAGATACTCAATAGCTTCCTGAGATAGGGTGACTGGGTGTGAACCAATAAACTCTTTGATTTCGTCTTGCAGTTCAAGTACTGTGCGAAGAGCGTCTAAAAGTTCTCTACTTCTGGTCTGATTTACTTCTTTTGCGAAATCATTTACAATCATTGCTTCACTTCTCTGAGGGCCATCTATATAAAAATATTATAATAGCAAACTAAATAGGCTTTAAATTAAAAATACATCACTCATTGTAGATAGGATGACATATTTAAGAGAAATATAGCAGAAAATGCCCATTATGCCATGTTTTTAATACGTTTTAATTTATTTGTAAGAAGGAAAAGTGTATCATCCTTACTCGCACCTTCTCTTCTGTCTTTCCTCTATAATCATCCTTGAAACTTGCTGTTGCTTACTCTTCTTGTTAGACGCATCGATTATGAAGTCATCGTCATCAAATAAACTTTGAAATCTACTGTCCTTAATATCAAAACCAAAGTCGTCTGGTTCTTTCTTGTGTTCCTTATTTTTGAGTGTTTTGGAAATATTGATTGCACTGCTGTCTTCGGAAATTATCTGTTTTTTAAGACTTAGTCCTTCTGTTTTCTCTTCAGGCCAAGTTTTAAATTCGTCTGGAATATGAATACTAGTTTCTAACTCATCAGATAATTGTATCTAGACTTTCATCCATACTGCATCTTTTGTTGGCTTTGTTTGTATTTTCATAGCCACATGGGTTGCTGCAGTCGTCTAGCAAAGTATCGCCTTTAAAGTCAGCCGGAACAAAGCTAAGATCAAAAATATTTCCCGTAGCCTCAATCTCAAGACCATCAATAGAATCATATGCATCCTTTGCATGTCTTTTATCGGTGAACTCAGCAATAGCATATTGCTGACTTCGCTCCGTTCCAAACAGCGAAATCCTTACTATACTGGGTCCAATCACTGATTCAAATATTCTAAAAATTGTCGAAAGATTCACTGAATCAAAGTCCAAATTTGTTATTGCCAGTCGATTGGTTATTTCGTGTTCATCCATGGGCTATAAATAAAACTGAAAATTTTGAATCTAGCATGAGCACGTGCAAAGGCGTAGTCAAGGATGTCCAAAAGCAGGCAGAAATGCTGAACATGAAGCTTTCAGGTGAAATAGCGGAGTCAATAGCTCAGAAAACAGAGTGCTTTATTGTCGGGCTTCTTAAAGAGGCTACTGAGATTTGCAATGAGAACAAACGAAAGATTGTGATGCCAGAGGATATAAGGCAGACAATAAGCAGAAGAGGATTAGAGATACTCTATCCATTATTTGATGAATAAACACAGCTTTTTTATTTTATTTGAAATAGCCATTGATACTTGCGAGTCTGTGCAGAGCTGATACCACTACCAAATGTGTGCAATTTCATCTGATTAATACCTAAGCATAACCTGTAATTGCAGCCAGACAGTAATTGCTAGACACCTAGGTAAAATATTATATGGCAATATTAGATTGATAGACGGGGCTTCTATGCATGAGTAATATTACTAAATCATTATAAACTACATGTATGGCTCCATTATTCACTTAAGTTGCTTTCACGTCTTTTAATGTAGTCAATTAATTCCTTCCCTGTCAATGCGGTCTTTGAGTTTAGTGCCTTGAAAATATTGAAATCTCTCTTGTCCTCCTCTTTTATACTCACCAGCTCATCGTTTTCAACTGTAAATTCCTTGCTTTCGGCTACCTGTGCATCTTTCTTGAAGCTTGAATGGATATCAAAGAGATCCAGGAAATAGTCTCGATCAAAGTTGGCATTGGGGTTTGATAGAATCTTTTTGCTCAAACAGTCTTTATAAATCTGTTTCTGATATATTTTTTCTTCAATAGTATCTCTACAGACCAGTCTGTAAATTTCAACTTTAGATTTTTGTCCATATCGATATATTCTCTCCTTGGCTTGACTGTCCGTCGATGGGTTCCAATCTGGATCATATATGACTATTCTGTTGGCGCCAGTTAAATTTAATCCTAGCCCACCAACACGTGTGGTAAGTAGAAAAATAAAATAGCTATGGTCATTGTTGAATGTGTTGATTATTGTGGATCTTTTTGATGTTGGTGTTTTTCCTGACATTTCAATAAATTTGAAATCAGGTCTAAAGCTTGATATTCCCATTTTGGCTATTTGAAGCATTTTATATGTTTGGAAAAATAGCAGAACGCGATTCTTTTCGCTGTACCATTGGTCAAGCATATCAAACGTAACTTTTAGCTTGGACGAGTCATTAATAAGCTGATTAACACTGGCATTTTGTAAATCGGGATTGCCTGAGTCTGAAGAGTCGCTGTGGCTATACTCTACGAATGGCTTTTCACCCACGAGTAACGGATGGTTGCAGATCTTTCTTAGATATACCAATGCGCTAAGCAAACTGCCCTTTGATCCAAACCCGCTTTTAATCAATATTTCAAATTTCTTTGACTTCAAAGCCTCTAAGTACATTTGCAGTTGTTTATCTGTTAGGCTAATAAAAATTACTTTATCAAGCTTACTGGGCAGAATGTGATTGACAGATGCCTTCATTCTCCGGAGTATAAACGGTTCTATGATTGATCTCAGCATAACTGAATATTGGTATGATATCTGTTTTTCTTTTTCGGTTTTACAATGCTTTATCTTCCTTTCAAATTCATCCTGGAAGGTAGAGTATGATCCAAGCACATTTGGATTTACGAAGTCAAAAATAGACCATAATTCTGCAAGATTGTTTTGTATTGGAGTGCCTGTTATTACAAAACGGCATCTTGCTTGCATTCTCTTCGCCGACTGCGATATTAGCGACTCTTTGTTTTTGATTTTATGGCCTTCATCAAGAAACACAACATCAAACGTTGGTAGTATATTGCATAGTCTAAATGATTCATAGCTAAGCACAAAAATGCCTTTGCTTTTAATAGACAACTTTTTGTATATCTTCGGACAAGGCTCAAGCTTTCTCAGCTGATCAACCCAGTGATCAATAATTGTTGCCGGTGCCAAAATCAAGAATTGTTCTGCTTTTTTTGAATAAAAAAGTGATACTATTGCTGTGCAAACCTGTATGGTTTTGCCAAGGCCCATTTCATCGGCCAAGATGCCCCCTTTCTCTAGCTCAAACAGATCAAGCATCCACATAACACCTAGCTTTTGATAATCAAATAAATAATTCCAAGCATTCATCGGAATTCTAAAATTACCGTAAATAAATGCATCATTATGCACAAAAACACCAATTTCCTTAGCTTTGGATCCCAGCTCAAACATTTCTATTGTTTGTTCTTCTCCGTCTAGCTTTTTAAGCTCAAGCTCTAATGCTTGCTCAACAACTTTTATTTCTCTTCTAATTTGTAATCTTTTGAACGAGTCTGTGGTGTTTTCAAGCTTTGATTCTAACTCCGCGATCTTTTTATCGGCTTGCGTTTTCAAGTACTTTACGACGAACGACTTCTCATAGTCGTCAGTGTCTTTGATTATTGACATAAATAGAAAGGTCTGTTGAAAATCTACTTTTAAAACAAATTAAGCACATGTTTTGTAGTACTGCCTCGAGACGATCACTGAAATACTACTTGATAATGCAGAACTTTAGAATTTGGCATCGGACAGATAAAGTGGGTATTTTTGAACTATTTAATATTCTTACCACGAAACGCTTCGCAACTTCCGAAGCTTTTCCTCCAACGGCTCCAGTTCCTTTTTAACTTTTGTTCTCATATAGAAAATAGGACAAACCCGATTGACACAAAGCACTTCGTTTACAACACTTCCCATACATCTTTGGCATTCCACCCAGCAATTATTAAATTTTTTTGTTTTTTCATTGAACTGGTGTTGAATGGCCATGAATAAGCTGGGGAAATTCGGACGGCATGCAGCACAAAGTATTGTGCCGGGCTTCTTGCATCCAACACACTCATCTTTTGTTTTTACAAACATATTCATTGGCCCTTGCATTGTTACACCACTGGATATTACTTTTGTGTGTTCGCCATGGAACAGCGAAGAAACATTCTCCATCACCGGCTCAAATAATCTTTGCACAGGTTTGACAAGCTGCTGTTCAATGTAATACTCCTTGTCAATTGGGAGGTTGTTTTCAAGAACATAGACTGGATCCTCACTCTTTTCATATGCTGCCATTTTCTTATCTCCTTTTACAATGACATAGGGAATGCGATCGCCAATTCCAACACTTATTCCGCGTTTTCTAAGCTTCTCTGCAAGCTCGGTGTGTGCTTGTTTTGTCGTGTAATTGCTTTTTGTAAATGTTTTGGAAATGACTAACTGGCTTAAATCAATCTGGTCGGTGTACAAATCCCTAACAACATCTTTCACATAGTTCTTGGCAGCCTCAAGATTCTTTTCAAAGAGAATCTTGTTCAGGCAATTCTCAATAACGGTTTTGACCAGCTCACAATTATCTCTTCGAACAGTTTCAATTCCTTTTGTGTCAATTTTGTCTGGCTTTTGTGGATTTGTGTAAACCAGTCCAGCATATCTTTTTTTATTGATAAGAAGATAGGGACTATAGACTTTTTCAAATTCCAGTGAGATGGGCTTTTCAAATTTGTCGGATACAAACTGACTCACTTTTTTGGATATTTCAAAAACCTTTTCCAGGTCCTTTTCAGAAAAATTAATCATCACAGAATCAGTATCGCCATAAATAACCTGCGCATCATGCGTAAATCCATTTTTAAGATTGAAATTGTCTTCAATCAATTTCTTTGTCATTGATATCATGTCTCTACCAAAAGGCGGTTGTGCTCTGGGAAATCTCAATGCAGGGCAGCTGACCTACGGTTGCACCTGTAAATCCGTACAGTGAATTGGCACAAATCTTCAGAGCATATTGTCTTGCATCAAGACTCCTCTTAATAATGGGATCTGTAGATGCTTTGAACAACGCCTTAGCTTCTTTTCTTGCTTTTAACAGATTTCGCAAAACTTGAGGCAGGATACCTTCTTTAGTGCTTGCAGAACAAAAGTAATTGTTAGTGGGTGTTTTTATGCCTCCGACCTTGTCATACTGCTCTTTTGTGAGCAAGGTTGTATAGCATAGGTTTTTACTGATCATGATCGATGGATAAAGTGACGTAAAGTCTAGTACAGTGATAGGGTCGCTATAAAATCCTCTTATTGGATCCATGACAAATCCGCCCTCATATGGAACATACTCATCTGTTACTTCTACGTCCGGAATGAGGTAGCCATGCTTCGAGGACTCTCTGTATATCTGCGTTAGAACCTTAATAGAGGTGCCCCGAGTTGAGAAAAAATCAATAGGAACATATGTTGCCCTGGAAAGCTCCGAATAATTTATGAGAACATTCAGCTTATCAAAAATCTGCATTGGTAGATATGTGTCATGCAAACAGTACGATGCTATTCTGGCCCTTGTCTCTTTATTGCCATTTTGTAGGTCAAACATCGAAGATGGTGGCACATCTTCCTTCTGGTCTCCTAGAAAATGGACAGAAACAGAGTTTAAAGAGTAGCTTCTTAATTTATGGTCTCTTCTTATTACGTGAAGTAGATCAAAAATCAGCCTGCCTTCAATATTGATGTCCTTTGCATCAAAGGTACCAAACATCTTCGAGGACTGCTGTCTATTAACAACTCTGCTAACTTTATCAGTTCTTCCAAGTCTTCCAAAATCCTTTAGCCTCAATATTTCAGCTCTGTCAAGAATGTATGAAAAATCAAAGCTTTTAATATTATATCCAATTACGATATCGGGGTTCGTTTCAAGAAAATATTCTCTCCAAGCATTTAGCAACTCTTCTTCCGTCTCGAACCAGTAAACATTGGAATTAGGAATGCTTGCAGTCTCTTTCAGACAAAATATGGTTCTTGAGAGCCCTGAAACGCCATATCTTCCAACACTGTTTCCTATTTGAATGATAGGATCCTTTTTAGAATCGGGAAAGGATTGTGTTTCTGAGCAGCATTCAATATCAAAGCTTAAAATTTTCAATGGTATAACTTTTATTATATTCTCCTTCAAATGGTAGCTGTTCAATAAACGAAGATTCGGTAGAAATTACAAAAGGATCTGTAGACTCTGTTTTATAATTCCTCACCCTAAGATAGCTCATACCCGACAGGTTGAGATCATTCATAAATCTTAAAATGTACGGGAAGTTGCTTTCGAATATTTTAAATTTGACTTTTTTCTGTTCCAAAGTTATGCCGTTTTCAAAAAATGCCTTGGCAGATCTGAAAGAGCTGGGGTTGTTGAAATATACTTTGTAAAACACTGACTTCTTATCACTGTATCCATAAATACTCTGTTTGTACACTTTTTCAATGCCCAGGCACTTTGCCTTTGCAAAATTTCCTAAAATAAAGCTCTGAAGCGCGTCTACCGAAATTTCAACTGATGGCTGAATGTATAAATAGGGAATAAAGTCCCCTACCCTAACTTGGATTGGAGTAGTGTCCATTGTATTTCCAAATATTGTAATGGTTGGTGCTGTTATATCCAGAGATAAATTGTCCTGCATGTAATCGATGTGGGTTTGTAACAAGATGATCTCGCTCATCTGGGCTAACTTTTCGGAAACAATATGTATTATCAATATACAAATCGCAATTTAAGGCCTGCACGATAGATTTTTTATAAAATAGTGCAGTTGACTAATCAAGAGCTGTCTGTCTCTTGCTTTAATAATATTATCTGCAACTGGTAAAAAACTATGACGCTGAACAAAAACAATCTACATGATATAATATGGCCAAAATTTAGAACGCCGAATATATCGAAACATGGTATCAAAAATCCTTCTTATATTCCAGTGTTAGGATGCCATCCGTTTCGAGCCCTACAAGCTCATTTAGTTAAGGGCAAATAATGTGATATTCTGACAATACTGGATTTATTGGCGATATAGCGAATTTTGCAAAGATGCTTTAATAAATGAAAGGTAATCGGAGTTACCAAAACTATTTTATTGTAACGGGTAAACCTTCTCCAACACATTCTTCTGATAATTATGCATTAAACTTGATGCTCTTCCATGGGCTGAATAAAATTGTAAAGTATTGCCTGGACAACAAGATTAACTGTGCATTGCGTGTTTGTTTATATGCTAACATTGTATTTTTGACCTTACACGAAAAAGAATGAACGACCACAAACTACCTATTAGAAAGCTCCTGGATAAATATGGAATCCTGGAAATAAGCAGAAAATCATACGCTTCCCTTAATAATGCTGTCGTTCTAAATGATCCCTCGAGAGGCAATAATATTATTTTTCCAAAAAGAGACTATTCCTTGATGCATCTAGCATTTGGAACAATTCTAGAACCCGTGAATATGCTTTCTCTGCTATGCGCTGCATTTCTAGTCGTTGTTTACGAATTTAATGAGGAGGAAACATGCCACCTGTTGGTATTCTTGTCTACACTTTGCATAATGGCTGTTAAAACGATCTTTGAAGTGTTTGAAGAGTCAAAAATCAATGGAATTTACAAACAACGGCTAGACTCGCATGATTGCCGGATCGTTAACGAAGATCATATTGTTCATATAGACAGGGAATTAATTAAAACTGGAGATGTTTTGGATTTGAAAAAGGGAGATACTGTGGGAGCTGATGCCATTCTTGTGAAGTCAAACAATGTTGAAATAGAGCGAAGCATCGGCCAGCTTGGCGTGAAGAACCTCAAAAGAACACATACAAAGCACAAAGATATTTTTGAAGAATCAGATAATGTCGTTTTGAGCTCAGATAGAATTGTAGGTGGAAGGGGCAAGGCTGTAGTTGTCCGAATTGGAAACGATACAAAAATTGCTGAAATCTACAGAAATATGTTTTATAAAAGGAAATACCAAAGTGAACTATACTCAGAAATGACTTTGTTTTTTGTAGGCTCATTGGTTTTTGGATTACTGTTGAGTATGGCTTTGATTCTGATCGGCCTGACAACAGGAATAACCTTCTTCAATGCTGTTGATCTCACGGTGTCGGTCTTAATTACGTTGATCCCTGAGGGAATTCCGTCTACTGTTAAGCTGCTGCTATTCTCCGCAGGTTCAAAATTAAGCGAAAAGAATATTTATATTAGAGACGTTGCATCTATTGAAAAACTAGGATTGGTCACGAGAATACTTGCCGAGAAAAGCGCACTTGTTCCTAGTGAAAATATTGCATGCTCATATGTGTACAATGGGCAGGATCTGATTGATGTTGAATTAGCATTTATTGATAAAAATGAAGATTCGTTATCATTTCTACAGAAAATAGGGTATATGACAAAACTAATAAGCTCATCAAAAGACCAGCACCATAACAGAGCTTATTATCTTCCATTAGAAACACTGGGAGATATTTGTTGCAAGTATTTTGCCAACCACACTCGTGTTGCCACAAAGATCAAGGATGTAAGGTTGAAAGATCTAAATGGCACAATTGTGGATGAAAGTGATTTTAAATCAATCTATGTGACCGGCTCTGTAGAATCGGTTTTAAAGGTATGTAACAAGTCTTTCGTAGACCAGAACAAGAAAAAGCTTATTTTCAGCAAAAAAATGAAAACTATAACATTGCACCACAAAATGAAAATTGAAGGGTATGATAGTGTTGCATTGGCCTATCGATCATTTGGCAAGAACGAGCAGACGTTTAAAATGAAAGGATTGACATTTGTTTGTGTGTATTTTTTGCAAGAGATGCCAGAATCTGATTTACCACTGGTATCAAATATTTTCAAAAATGCAGGCATTAAATTTTCAATAGCCACAGACACACATTCGGAGAATAAGCTGAACTCAAGCAGAAACATTCTGGGTCTTAGAGAGAAGTTTGTAAGAGATGACCAATTTCTAAAAATAGATGAGCCTGCGACGGGCCATATAATAAAAGCAGAGCAGTATATGAACTTTGATGCAGAATTAAAAAGACTGTTTATCCAAAGAGACAAGTTTATCATTTACAGATGTAATGCGGACTCAAAGTCTGAAGTTGTGAATGATTTACAGCAGAACGGTGAGGTTGTGTGTTTTGTCGGGTCACAGATGGACGATTCGCGTGCTCTAAGCAAATCAGATATTGGTGTCTGTTTTCAGGATTCAAGTCGTATTTGCAAAGAAGCGAGCTCTATGGTTTTCAATCCTCAGAAATTTGATGATATTATTTATAGCCTCGAAGAGGGCAGGCTGTTTTTTATCAACTTGCAGAAGTCGATTAGGTATATTCTCATGCACATTAGTCCACAGTTATTGCCTTTTGTTCTTTATGTCGTCCTAGGAACGCCAATGCCGCTGTCGCCTATTTTACTTATATTTTTGAATTATCTAGTCGAGGTGATTCCAGCAGTGTTTTTTTCATTTGAAGACCCCGAATTTAATCTTTTGCTAGAGCCACCGAGGCAGTGCAAAAACAATGCTTGGTCATTGGGAAATTTAGCTGAAGAGCTGGGACCAATCCAGAAGTTTAAACGTTTTATTCGCGACATGATGGGTGTATTGAGTAACGGCATAATGTACAGCACAACTATCCTTTCCTGGTCAATTATCGAAGCGGGATTAATCTCATCAATTGGGTGTGAGCTAGCCTTTTATTCGGTGCTATACTCAAACAACATTCCTTTTTCAAAAATGTTCTTCTCGGCAAATACATATTTTCAATACAAATCACCAGATCTTAGATTAGCTGATGGGAGCATAATAGACTATGAGGAGCAGCTCGCTATTGTATTTAGAGGACAAAGCACGTATTTTCTTGGGTTAATGGTCTGCCAGTTTGCAAACATGCTTGTATGTCGACGTGACAAAGAATATTTTTTTCAAAGATTCTTTAAAAACTTCAAGATAGTCGTATTCACAATAATCGGCATAGCACTTTCCACTCTTATTATTTTCGCACCGTTCTTTGAAACGTTTTTGTTGATCAAACGACCAAATTTGCTGTCGTTACTTTTCCCAGCAGGTTCTGCAGTTTTAATATTGGCAATCGATACTCTTAGAAAATTTAAAAAAAAATTCACACTGTGAACAGCATACTTCACCAAGCAAATGGTGGTATCGCTGACTATTTTGATGAGTGTGATTCATTGAATATACAACATAAGATGTTGTCAGCCATATCACAAGATATTTATTTACTCATCAGACCATCGCGGTATTAAAATACTTTGAATACTTGATTTTATAAACAAGCACAATATCTCTAGGAAGCAGAGTTACCCTCTTTGCATGCACAGCACATCTATATGCATCTTCAAGGAGACCTGTTAAGAAATTCTCTGCAGCCTCCTGGAAAATAACCAATGCTGCTGACTGGAATCTCAGTTCATCGTTGAAAGATGTCAAATGCCTAACTAGTCTTTGGAATGGTCTCTTTCGTATGAGAAGATCACTGGACTTCTGGTATTTTCGTATCTCTCTGAGTGCCACTGCGCCAGGTCTAAACTTAGTCTTTGTCTGTGAGAGAGTACTGGGCGTAGATTTTCCTGTGGCTACTCTTGCTGGTTTTTTACCACCTGCTCTAACTTCAAGTTGCTTAACTCTAGCCATGGGGTTGGAATGAAAAGTGTTTAAGTAGTTTTAGGCGGGAAACTTTCCCTCCATTTCCAATTTTCCTTTTAGAATTTGTGAGTAGGAATGAGTAAATTTTAGAACATTTATCTAAGAATTTACAGATAAGATCATGCCGAAGCCATGTTAGATCGGCAATATTTCTCATCCTCGCTGTATTTTCAACACGGCTGTCTTTAATATCACATAGCTTATCGTGTGGAAAACTAGCAATAGCTCTCCAAACAGGCACAGTGAAGACTGTCAGGACTCATTTGCCAATTTTAGTTAAGTGCCACCATTTATACCGGTCTTTGACCAATAACCAAAAGTATAAAATCTCTTGTCTTAGATGATGTAGATCTTGAACTGTCTAAATTTATTTATAGCTTATTTTTAAGTCCAAAATCTGCATTCTTTTCGGGTTTTATCTATTTTTAATTTTTTGATTTTATGCGCTTCTCTCAAAAATTACACAACATCTCTTCACCATCAGGAGGCAAATAGCCCTTGGAAGATCCATTTCCCGCCAAACAGCCCATTTCCCGCAAAAATATCCCTCCAAAAATTATAAATACAGAAAAATTGGGAACCCCAATGGCAGGACGCGGTAAGGGAGCAAAAGGAGCAAAGGGTGTTGCAAAGCGACACAGAAAGCAACCATCAAGCAGCAGCAAAATCAGTGGACCAGCAATCAGGAGACTCGCTCGTAGGGCAGGTGTACCTAGAGTGGGTGCTGGCTGCTTCCCAGAAGTCAATGATGCAGCAGTCAACTATCTCACCACACTCTTGGACAGCTGTAGAATCTACTGCTCACACAGCAAGAGAAAGACAATTAACTGTCAGGATGTTATATATGCCCTGAAGAGATTAGGAACTAAGTATATGGGATTCTAAATAAATATAGTATTGTGGTGAAGTGTTTTCACTTTGTTTGTTGTAGTTTTTGGTTCTCTCGCGAGATAATTGTTTTTGTGTTTTAAAGTGTTACGTCTCTTCATTGTCCAGCCGGCATATTGCTAATGATGACTGTGCTTGTAGTGCTGTGCCACTGCAGTGCGCTGCTTAACTATGCAGTGATATGCTTGTATTATATTGCTGTCTTGATGGTAAATAAAGTAGATAATTCCTCAGCATTAGCTATCCTCTAAGATACATTTTAAAATTCCAAGTTATTGGATCCCTGGCTTTGCTACTCCAATGCTGCTGCTATTTCATCATGCATCCCTTTCATTCCCCATGCCTGGCTGGTCAAGCTCAGAAGACGAAAATCACTTCAAATTACATCCAACAGATTTTACATTGACAAACATAGCCTATGAGCATCCGGTGCAGCAAAAGGGTCTCTTTGATTCCCATTGCAATACAAATGAAACATTAAGAACAAGCAAGAATCACTTTTACAACAAATTAGGATTCAAAGTTGGAATGTACTTTGCAGGTGAAAAAAAACTCTATCAAAAGAGACAATGAGTCTACATTGATAAAAACATCTGTGCAAAGTAAGAAGCTAGGTATAAAAATAGCATTACATCATTAAATGAAACTTGCACAACATTGTATATTTGGTTTACATTTAATACCTCATTAATTTACCAAATTTCAAATCTCCCATCTAATTTAGTCCCCAGCGACCTTTGTATTCTTGATTCCAAGTAATTTTAAGTTTCCAAGATAATCTAAGTTGTGTAGCTTTGTCAGTCCCTTGTTGTTGTTTAAAAGCAACACTTCAATACTCCTTGGAAGTAGAGTACAATCAACCTCGTCCAACTTATTGTACTGTAGATCTAAAATTTTCAACTGTTGTAGATGCTTCAAATCAGGAATGCAACTTATATGGTTGGCACCAAAATATCCCTCTTCAAGCTTCAAACACCTAATGCCATCCAATGTTTTGAGTTCGTTGTTTGCCAGATCACATTTTGTTAATTCTTCAAAATCCATATTTTCGATCCTGCAGATATCATTTGACATCAGATACAGCTCGTTTAGGGATGGCAGCTCAAGCTTTGGTATGTGTTGAATTAAATTATAACCCATATCAAGAATCTTTAACTTTTTAAGTCCTGAAATGGGATTCATAGAGCTTATTACATTATCTGAAACGTCCAAATACTCAAGTTCTGAATATCTGGGAAAAGCCAAGCTTTCTATCATGTTTCTCCTAGCCTCCAAATGCTTCACTTCACTTGAGATAGGAGGCATGTTTCTCAATCCCTTCTTGTTCAGGAAAATCTTGGTATTGTCGTCTTCTAAATTTTCCATTCAGGGAGAGAACAAAAATACATTCAACAGTGATCCCAGAGAACAGAAAAAAGAGAGGAATGCTATAGTTGTAGATTTTCACAAAAATGTCTAAGATTAACCAAAAATATAAATTTAATGGCATCCATGATCGTGCGATCTTTCCCTGGGCTTGCATGTAACAAGGCCATCAATTTTCAAAATAGCTTGTGCTGTTTCGCATGCTGCCATTATCACTCTCCTTTTCATCTCAAAGCCTTCAATCACACCCTTTTCCCTCATACAGCATGTCTTCCCATTTTCTACATTAACACCGTAGGTAGTGCGGCGATAGGCATGATCATTTTTCAATAAAGACTTGGCTTCATCGCCATCAAATCCACAGTTGTCTGCAAGAATCTTGGGAATGCTCAATAGTGCTCTAGAAAAGCACTCAATAGCCTCTGACTCTTTCGTTTTGACTTCTAGAGCAAACTTTGACAGCTCAAGTGCAAGTGCAGTTTCAGTACATCCGCCACCATACAGACAATTTGGACTCTCTTTAATTCTTTTCAAAACACAGAGGGCATCATGGACAGATCTTTCCGCTTCATCAAGCATTTCCTTAGAACTTCCGCAAATAACAATGGTAGATGCGCCCTTTTTTAATGCCTTCGAACTTTACCATTTTGTGTCCCTTAATATTAACTGTAGTAACCTTTTGACATGTTCCAAAGTCAGATTCTTTGATGCCCTCAAAGCTTGACAAAAGATTTCCGCCTAGCACCTTGTTAAGTCTTTCAACACCATCAAAATCAGCATGCTCAATAACAGACAGCCCTTTATTTTTCAATAGCTGTAAAGGATAGTCATAGATGATCTGCCTGTTAATAAACAAATCGAAGGAGGCACGACACATTGCATCTATTTTAGAGATCATCTTTGCTTTCTCTGCTAGTTCTATTCTTTCTAATTCCTTAATGCTTTCCACATTAACCTTGGAACTGAAAATTTTTATCTTGTCGTGATCCATGGAGGTATTTGCAATAAGTATCCTTGGATTTTCAAGAGCTATATCAATGCTTTTGTTTAGCACAATTCCATCAACAATAAGACTTTCCGAAAGATCTCCTTCGAGCTTGATGATTTCAACCAATGTTATATCCTCGGACATTTCAACAGCTTTAATACAAATATCGATAAAAACATCCAGGCTGTTAGATAATACCTTACTATTTAAGGTGGTTTTGACTAAATTGCGAATATCTTCTGGCTTTGGTGTAAATTTTCTCTTATTTAGCAGATCCAGGCATCTTGCAAGAGCTAATGAAAATCCTTTTATTATTTTTGTAGAATGAATGCTCAGCTGATAAGCTTCCTTCAAGAGTAGGGACACAAGAACAGCAATGCTAGTGGTTCCATCCCCCTCTTCCCAATCTTGATTTATACTACTATTAATAATGATCTTTGCACTTGCACTATCGATCATGAGATTCTTCAATATAAATGCGCCATCGTTAGTCACCGATGTTTCCTTCCCATGAATGACCTTCAGACTACCTTTGGGACCAAGCGTAGTCTTCAGAATGTCTCCCACCAAGTTTATTCCGCTTCTAATTGTTCTCAACGCATCGTCCTTCCTCTCTTCTACATTTCCTGCGTTCTGGTGGCTGTAGAGATCCATGGGTGAAGATTTCAAAAATATGAAAAGATTTATACTGCCAAGACATAGCTTAAACTTGTAAACGTACTGAAGTATAGAATAGCAGTGAATACGGCTTGTGCAGAAAACACTTGATTTACTGCTAATACATTCGCTCTAAAAATTTGACCCATGGAGGAACACTTGCACTGGGCGCCATTCATCGTCAAGCCCTATAGAATTAACAACTACACTCATTTAATTGCTTTACTAAAAACAAAGCAGTCTAAATACAGGGACTATTCCCATGGTGTGATCAGCACATCCTTTTCTAAGCTCTTAGGCACAGCTCATGAGACACTCGATCTTGACTCTATTCTTGAAGGATTTTTACACGAAAAGCTCAAGGAGAAGAGTATCGACTTTGAGCTGCAATTGTTTGCTGATTTTAGCAAGGCTGTAAATAAAAAAATTAAAGAATTGAAAATCGAAAACGACCAGAAGGTCTATGCAAATAAAATTGGAAATTTGAAGGACATAGAACAGTTGTTTTTGTTGAGGCCGTCGCAAAGTACATTCAAGGATGATTTCCTCTTTGATATGTACTCATTTATAAATCAAAAGATAGAACCTTTGGTATTTCTGCAGAGCTCATACATGAGGCACGTTGTAAAATTCTACATTCAAAATCGTCCAGCAGATCTCCATATCGACACGAAGACCAATACTGTTGATGACAATGCACTGAAGAATATTGTTAGGGATTTGTAAAGATGCGATTTAACGGGGAAGAGTATCGAATTGAAATATACGAATCAAGATACTTGTGGGCCGAAGCCTTCACATTTTTCAGAATTGGTAGGACTGATCTGCTGCTCAGTCTGTTATCAGAATTTGAAATATTTTTTGAATTCATGTCTCAGAGATTTAAGACTGTTTTCAATGGGTATCTTGCAGGCAGAAAGCCCAATTTCGTAGTAAATCTTAAAAGTGATGATAAATTTAAAAAATTCCTGTTTGAGCTAGCAGACGAGAGGGCAAAAAGTGACGGGCTGGTCATAAATACCGCAGAAGATTACATCTGGCTCAGGCTGGTCACTAAAAAGAATTTCAAAAACGATATTGAGATTTTTGAAAGCGATAAAATCAAGTTTATGATATCTTTGTTTGCCAAAAAGTATAGCAAAGCCATCGACATTCTACTGAAATCAGACTTTGGAGTTATCCCAAAGTTCTTCCTGTTAAGGGAGCTATGTCTTGAGCAGAATCTGGACCAAGCAGGCGAAGAAGTTCATTCCACAAATGTCTTTGACTCATCAAACCTCATAACAAGATCACAATTGAGAACAAGAAGATTGGTTGAGGACAGCTCTTCAACTGTGAGTCTTGCTTCTATCTCTGAACAGCCATTTGCAATCAGCCCTATATTCCTAAACTTCCTCTTTAATATCGTTACAAGACTGTCTACTAAGGAATACAAAGTCAAGCTGATTGAAATGCTCAAGAGTCACAGCGAATACTATGACGTTGTTCCTGACTACATCATCAAGTTTGAGCTCTTCGATATTCTTGGCAAGCCCTCGGAGAAAAACACTACCGTTGAATTCTTTCTTGATTATAAGCTTTCTTCAAAGGTTCTTCAAAGACTCAGAGAAATGGGAGACAGAAATAAGATTATTCAACTATACAGCATTATTGATGACTTGACTATGATTCAAACATTAAGAGATGCAACTGAAGAGGCCATATTGATTGACGGAACTGTCGATCAAGAAATTGTCGAGAAGTACCTTAAAGAGAAAATATCAAAAGACAGTGACGAATTGAAAAACATGTATGGATTTTATAAATTTGTCAAGAATCCCTCTGTTTCCAATCTGAGGCAAACAGTGCTTTTCGATCAGAATATTGATATGAGGCCTTATAAGTTTGTTATTGAAAAGCTCTTTGCAAAAGCCATTGAGACCGTTAGATCTGCAAATGATAAATTCATGGCCAAGCACCTATTTAAACTTTGTGGAGCTTTAGACCTGAATGAGGAGTGTGCATCAAAAGTATCCAAAGACTTAGTACTTTTAATTTGAATAAACAACATTGCCATGGATGCTTATCTTATCTTTGTCTACGATTCAGCCATCTCCTGCACGTTTAATAAAAACTGATACAGGAAAGATGCATAATATAAACTAATCAGGAAATACTTTAAATACCACAGCTCACCAAAAATGACATGTTAACAGAACTTGAATTTATTTGTTCATTAATTGGTTTTCTTTAAATAAAATTCTAAAGTAGTCAGCGGGTGTTTGAAATGAATTCTTTAGTTCCTCTCCTATGACTTTTGCACCTACCCTTCCACAGCACTTAACAGCATCTTTGTTCAAATCCTCAATATCGCTGTTAAGTTTTACAAAATCATGATTATTTACAAAAGGACATCCAAAACTCACCCCGTCATTTGAAAAGCCAATAATTCTAGAGCATGTAAAGCTATGATAATTTGCTCTCTTTCCCTCTAGTCCATAGTTGTGTCTAATATTATAAAGATACTCTTTGTTGAACTGATCATGAGTACAGCCAAAATTAGACTTGAAGAACTCAATGCATTCATTCAAACCCATGCCAATGTCCTTAAAGAACAGACAAAGAGTCTGTCTATCCTGGTATTTAAGATGCTTTTGTGCTTTAAGTCTTCCAAGTATTCCCTTAATGCAAAGCGGAAAAAGATTACTGAGTTTCATGATATCACCAATAGCCAATGCCTCTGTGGAAGATTCGGTCGAAAAGATCATCTTGTTTAGATTAATCAATCGCTCATCAGAATCAATAACTGTCTTTTCATACAACTCATGCATCTGTTTTTCAAGCCATTTTCTGAATGTCTCAGTTAAAAATGAAACTAAAACCTCATCGTCTATGTCAAAATATCCAAAATTAAGATTGTGCGTTCTTTTTGGAATTATGTCCGAGCATTTAGTAAAGTGCACTTTAACCTTTTCAGTAAAATTTAGCATGTTATGACTGTCTGGATCATAGACAGTTGAATGTTCAATGTATTTAGTGACGTTTAAGTGCGGCCAAACCTTCTCCAAAAAGAACCGTCTCGACTCTGATGGGTTAAGTAGCAGTTTATGCTTAAAAAGCTGAGTTTCCTGTACAACAAACCAATTCGAGCTCCATTTTGACTGTGCACACACCAATCTCAGACAAAAGTGGGAATTTAAATCTTCCTCTGCGGTTTTAACTGATATATTGTCTCTGATGTTATTTTCGAGCCTCCTGAGTACTTTAAGTCTTAAATGTGCATTTTCTTTAAATTCTTCATAGTTAAAAGTGGCTCTATTCAGACTATCATAGAACGTGATCTCTGGTTCGGAAGTATCCTGCTTTAGTCTTTTCATGAGGGATAATTTTGGAAAAGAAATAACAATCAAAAACAGTGGAAACAAGTGCAGCTTGATTTGTAAAACCGATAAAGTAGACTAGACGATAGTGTTGGGTTCGTAATGCATTGGCCTATATTGCAGAATATGTTACAATGAAACATCATCTCAGTTTAATATGCTTATGCTTTGAAGTTTCGAGGTTTGGCGCTGGTGTTAGTGCCACATATTAATTTTTAATTTATCTAATTTCAGGTTAGTTGAAAACTTCAACACCATTCAAACGTATTGAAAAATCACATTCGGATCTTGACACTTTAATCACACTAACATCAGTCAAGACGTAAAACACAGATGAGAAGCCATCTATCAGCTTCTTTGCATCTGTTTGAACTATGAACTTTCGCAGAGTATTCTTACATACCTCATCTAAATGCCATCGGGAAAGTAGTACGTGTACATTATTCAATATCAGATCAATACTAGTGCCTTTGCACAGCTCTTTTATTATTGCTGTACATATCGGATGTTTGGAATCTGCAAATTCATTCTTAATTGATATTTCCACATTGTGCCTTTTAAACGTTCCCTCAAGACTTGCAATGTCTACGATGCAAAATTTACCTTTTGGATATGCACAATGCCCCTTATATTCACGGCTTTTATACTTTAAAATGCATGTTAATCCTTCATTTTTATCATCAAGTATCTGCTCAAGTGTTACAAAGCTGAAGGGTGTGGTACAAACTCTCAATGATCCGTCAACTATCTTTACATCTGCATTAATCATGCTTAGCCTGGAGTAAATTTGTTTTTCTTTCTCGATATTTTCTAATAGTTCCGACATTCTTTGTTTCAAAATATTCATGACATCGCCAAGAATAACTCTTTTAATATTCACCTTTTGCTCTTTGGCATCCGACGCCTCATAACAAGACAACACCTTTCTCTTTACTAGCCCAAATGCCTCAACCGCTGTTTCATTTTCAACTTTGGCATGCGCCAGCAACCTGTAAAAATCCTCAACTAAGATCTCAGACCTGTTCTCTTCTTGCGATTTTTCAGTGTAGTAAACAGATAGCTTATCCCAAACTTCCTGTACTTTGTCCCTGGGCAAATCATAGACCACATCCTGCTCAGTTGTTGACACAATTGTGTTTTCAACAAAAAAATCCGAAATATTCACTTTCATTCAACAAGGACTTGAAGAATCAAATATTTAAAATAGCAGCAATTATTCATTAAATTTACAGCAAAGCCATGCTTGCCATATACCTCTGTTTGATTACATTTTTAATGCAAAAAGTTTTTGTTTAGTCCCCATGATTGAAAAGCTACCAATTGACAAAATCGACATACGATATCTTTTATCGATGGCGATAATACTCATTTCAAGCATAAAGAAAAAGCGAACTACATTTCAAAGCACTGTGCTTGCTATTCTAATATTGTGGATTGCGTTTGGATTGAAAAATACAGCATTCGTATTGGTCTCAATTGCCATCAATATTATACTATTGTGGATATTTAGACTCAACGAGTATTGTTTTACCGTGCTGAACATTCTGAATCTATACGTGTATAAGATGCTTGGTAAGAGCTTCGAGCCCAGAATCCGTAGTACTTTTGATGTGTCAGGTATTCTGATGCTTTTGACAGTGAAAATGGGGTATATCTCTAAATTCTTTGATGGAAATATAGCAAATATACTGGACTATATATTTTTTATACCTGGCCTTGTTACTGGACCTACTGCACCTTACAGGGAATTTGCTAATCGAGATAGAAAAGTTGACGTTGCATTTCCCTATAAACAAGCACTAATAACACTTGTCTTCTTAACATCACATGCCTTTCTTCGTGTATTTCCATTCAAAGACTATATTTTATCACCGGATATGCCTGTTATCTTCAAGTTTATTTTTTTATATCTGTTTAATCTCTGTGGCAGAACTAAGTTTCATTTTGCTTGGAATTTTGCGCACTGCTGCTTTATTTTGTATAACTTGCCCGAGTATCTCAACATTGACTTTTGCAAGGTTGAATTTACGGAGTCCGTTAGAGAGATATCGTCATATTGGAATCAATTTATTAGTTTGTGGCTCAAAACTCTATTTTTCAATCCATTAAAAGAGAAATCAATTTCGAAAGCAGTCATAGTCAGCCACCTGAGTTCTGCAGCACTCCATGGTATTAATCCTTGCTATCTAATATTCTTTTTGTCATTTGCTATGTATAGCAAGCCCGTATCATTTGCTAACAATATTTTGAAGTTCAAGATACTAAAGCAAGTCCAAATGATTTTCTTCATCTCATACTTTTCCATGCCCTTCTATCTGCTAGATGTAAAAGAATTGTTTGCAATCTGGAAGAATGTATATTTCTATGGCCATGTTTACTTTACCTTTTGGTTTATTTATTACTGGGCAACGAAGATATTTAGAAAATCTAAAAAAATTAAAGATGAATCAAAAAAAGACTAAGTAGCAAACCACACAAACTATAATTGCAGCAACTTTAATTTAAGTGAACAATACTGCTGGAGACAACTATGCACGCCAGGTGATATTTCTTAAGCCGTTATTAAGATCAAATGAGAATATTTTCTTGTAATGTGCTGGAGTACGATGAAGATGCATGCTTGTGCTAGTATTGAAAACGATGAACAGGAATACTATAATTGTAAGCATGCGATATTAAATAAATTTGAACTAATTTACTTATTGGCAAGCTTGTGTATGCACAGCTGTAGTCTGTTTGATTTTGCTTTTTGCTTATTTTATTGAAAAATTCTACTCCCATGAGGGATGATGAAATTTTGCCGCCCCAGACTGAATGGTGATGAGTGCAAATTCTGACTTCATCTTCATATCTACATGTTCCTGGCGTGCAGGACTCCTGAGCTCTGCTCTAGACCCATAAATTTAGTTATAAATCATTTTGATAGAATTGAGGAGACGGCTTGTCTTTAGTTTAGTATGCACAAGTTCTCGAGTAAAATCCAGGAACGAAGCTTTACTTAGAAGGTCCAAACACGTTGGTGACAAAGCCATCTCCCTTCAGCTCGGCGCCACCGCTTTTCTTCCTAATTAGCACTTTGTATCCAAGAATGCATCCTGCAAATCTTTGAGAATCAATTCTGTAAAGATCTAGCTGTTCAATGGTTTTAATATCAATGCCTATGCTATTTTCTGCCCTCTTGCATGCTTCTTCAAACTGCTGGAAAGTAAGGGCCTGTGGTTTAACCAGGCACTGCAACCCAAACACACCATGGTATTTGTGATTACCTATTTCAACTGTATATCTCCTGCCAATCAAATCCACAGTAAGTTCAAAAAGAGTGTACTTGCCCTCGAGACTAATCTCGTCTTCGTGTTGGATGGTTGAACTAAATTCAATTGAATATCTCAACAGCTCTGTTTTTTCCAAAATATCAACTGCCAAAACCAGCTTGTTAGCTTCGATCTCCAGAATTCCCTTGAAGCTTGGAAAGTCAAGGAAAAAGGGAAATGCTTCAATGGCACTACTGCCATCCACCGATGCATCTTTGCATGCATCCTTGATAAGTCCACAGGCATCAGGCTTGCTAAAGTTTTCCAGCATTATGCTTGGATGTATCATTTTCTGACTGGCCAGATCGATGCCATTGCTACTTTGTGAGTCAGGTCTATCAGTGCTGGAGAGATGCTTTGCTAGCTCAAAATCTACCTCAGTGCACTTACCAACGTGCACAGCTTCGCTGGCCTCACCATCCATCTGACCATTGCAGATAATATCTTCGGGATCTATCCATTCCAGACCACTCAGGACTATGTCAAGTCTTCCAAGCATTGCACACTTCTTTTGAATGTTTTTCAGGTAGTTACTGCATTGTGCAGTAGTAATCACACCCTTGTGCATCATCACAACAAACATTTTGGCCAAATGCATGCTAATGTGCTCATCTTCGAGCTTAAAGACTAGCTTTGGAATTGTATCACAAAACTCAGAGACAAGTGTAATGTACATTTCAGGCATTTTGGTAGCCCCCATTCCTGCCAGCATCTTTGAGACAGAGTGTGTCCATTCCTTACCTTGTGCTATGTATCTTCTATTCCTCCATATACACCCGAGTATCCAGTCGGATGGTACGATTTTATCAATAACTTCTCCAATATATAGACTGCTCTTAATCAGTATTTCTAGTATGTGTTCCATCAAGCTGTCATTTTCTTGCATGTTCTGTATCAGATTTGCTGAAATGATTCGTTGGAACTTTGGATCAATCTGAGGATACTTTTTTCAATAAAATACTGCTCTTTGCGATGTTGATGTAATCTGGTCTCCAACATCTCTGTGAATGTCTGAGGCTATCTGCTTTCGTATCTTCTGAGCAGCTGTAGCTACAGTCGCAGATGGGCACTGCATCTTCCAGAAGAAAATCACAGATATCAACATCAACCTTGTCAACAAATGAATGCAGAAATATTAAAAGATTGTATAGATGCTCAGGCCTTACATTCAGAAACCCGGCAGCTGTGTTGTAAACCTCCTGATGGCAAAGACCCTTCTCTAGCAGTTTCCTAGCACTCAGATAGAATATGCTTATGTCGTTGCCCTTAATGTTTTTAGCAATAGACTTTTGGCAGCCTCGTTCACTTCCTTATATTTCAAAATATTCAGGGCACTTCGCAGTCCATCGTTGCATCCCCTCTCCCAAAAACCCTGTGCAATCATAAGGACATCCTGAATACTAATGGCGCTTTCTCTACACTCAATAACCACAAGAGCCTTTAGTGCAGAAACCACGACGCCTTCTTTCTGGTCCTGGAGTAGGATCTTCAGGTACTTCAATAAATCCTTTTCATAGAACAATTTTCTATTTTTCAAATAGAAAATAGATAAGCACCTTGCTGTATGCATCCTTACCTCCTCTCTTCGATGCGAACACATTCTCTTGATATCTCTAACATAGTTCTTCAACAGCACCTCATCGCAGAGGTGGATGGAGTCAATAACTGCTAACTGCTGAATTTTATGATTTCTATCGTTGAAGTCCTTGAAAAAAGGTGTGTGTACACATTAGCTGGCAAGCGGGCCTGCCAAAGCATGTGTTTCGGAGATAAAAGCTGCACAAGACTTTCAGCTCATAGTTATTGGTGTCGATTATCTTCAAAATATCTCCAAGGAGCATATTTACATCATAGCCTTGCTGTAGCATGCTCACAACAGTCTTCATGGCCTTGATTTGAGTGGTGCTGCTCGAAAGCTCTCTTCTAAGCTCGTCAATAGGCCTTGGCTCTTGAATCGCATTGCCCAGAACAAGGTTAGTTAGGCTATGTGTGATCTTTGATACATTCATTGTTTATCTTCTCAAAAAGACATATATTTATGTTTCATGTTGGAAAACACTGAATTAACGTCTATACGAATCAGTCAGCCAGCCTGAGATGCAGATAACCAAGTGCCATATCGACTGCCAGCGTACTAGTAATCAGTATAACTATCACACTGAATCTTGTCTGCCGTCAGGCTCTAATACAACTAAATGGCCAAAGCATACCAGATAACAATACAGGTTTGTAGTGCAATCCAGATGTCCGCTTGGTCTGTGGTTGCTGAATGGCCTGGAGAGATGTATGCCAAGATTAATTCATAGCTTATGGTACTTTTTGTCTCCTTAGGTATGTCTTTTATATGTTCATACAAGGAAACTGGCCCGTCATACCATATCCCACATTATCATTTTCATGCTATTTTCGACAATATCCCGGATAGCTGAATACTTTTGGAACTGTACTTAATTTGTCGTGCACATGTGTTTCATCAATCTTAGGGCATTCTGATATAAAATCAGAGTGGTGTTTGATTTTAATATGATTATCAAACAAACAAAATTTAATCTAAAATTGCCTATTATATCTATTTTCATGATCAGGATCAAACAAAGACCCTTTTCTTTTATTTGTAAAGCTATCATCATCCATATCATAGGATCTAAAGTCGTATAGCGACATTTTCCTCATCCTTGGATCTTCTCTTGGTGTTGGTCTAGCGCCGTACCTGACAATGTCTGCGCCAGGTAACTGTGTGGGAATGTTGAAAAATTCGTGTTTCAAAAGCGAATGTGGAGGCAACCTTTCCAAATATGACGGATTGAGCACCCTCATCAACAGATCTACGAACATTTCATGCTCTTCTTTTGTACCGTATTTGGAGTATATTTTATCAATCATGTGCTGAGCAGTAAACTTATCAGAGTTAGGCTCTGATTTATATCCGTTTTCAGCATTGAAGTATAGACTGGTATTACTACCATGCTCCAACATAAATAAAGGCAATCCATTTGGATAAAAGTCGTGAATTTTCATTATTTGATCTTTATTATCTTTCCCTGGAAATAGTGGCTTGCCAGTGAACAACTCAAAAGCCAAGCATCCAAAAGACCACATATCCACCGAACTGCTATATGGGATGCCAAGTATGACCTCAGGTGCTCTGTAAAATCTAGATTGAACGTAGAAACTGGAAGAAAGAGTTCTTGTGGTTGAGGACCCAAAGTCAATTATCTTAACCTTATATGTAAAGTAGTCAGCCAAAAGTATGTTTTCGGGCTTTAAATCGCAGTGGATAATTCCTAAGTTATGAAGCTCATGCAGCCCTTCCAGTATCTGCCTAAGCAAGGTTCTTAAGAAGTTATAGCTGACGCCTGTAAATCTAAAAATCTTCGTTAGGTCGTACATATTCTTGCCCAGAAGCTCAATAACGATGCAGAGATGCTGCTTGTATATAAAAGCATCAAATAGTTCCACAAAGTGCTCGGTTAGTCCATGCTCTTTCAACTGCTTGAGAATTCGAACTTCGTTCATTTCGTACTGAAAGTACCGGTTAATAGATTTAACCACTTTTATTGCCACTTCATCACCTTCATTGCTAACACATCTGAAGACTTGTCCGAAGGTGCCTACACCAAGAAGCTCTATTGCCATGTACTTTGTATCATCTGACTTGATAATATAATCTCCCTTGGATAGCACCAGATTTCCCTCAACATTATCTTGTGTTGGATAAATACATTCTGATGGAATAGTCAGAACTTTCTTCATATACTACCCATTAGCCTTTGTAATTTTTAAATAATTCTACCATGTTTTTAAAAAATTTTTTTGGAGAAGCTTTGGAAGTTGCCAGCAACGAATCTTTGGAAAATGCGGTAGAAGACAAGTATGGTCTTCCAAAGTCCCATCAACGAATTTTCGAGATTAATGGCCAGGTGTTTGTTTCTCTTGATCCTTTCAAAAATGAAAGTGATAAATTGAAATTAACTGAGCACCAACATCAACAAAATGAAGAATCCAAAACCGAAGTGGTTTATGAAGTTCCAGATGATTTAAAAGAGTTAGGAGTAGAACAACAAGATTACCAGTGCTTGTACGAGTTGTATCATGACAACAACATTGTAAGAGAAAAGCTTCTTCCATTTACCTTCAACTCTTTTCACAGTAGAGTTGTATTTAATAATATTGATAAATCAAAATTAAGCAGTGTTGATCAATACATTGAAAGTATGACTGATATTGAGAAGGAATTTATTTTGAAAAGCGTCGAGCATTACATTGATTCATTTATCAATTTCAGCTAGTGAATATACGATGAAATCGAGTATTTCACTCTTTTTCAATCCTGCTGGCGAAAAGGGTGTTATGAAGTCCTTTGGAATGGAAACCGACTCATCAGTAATAAATCTTTCTTGCACTTCTGGCCTATAAACGTACCAGCTTTCCACCACTTTCAGCTTCTTTGCTACACTGTGATCCTGAACAGTATTTTTGGCAGTGCCTATAGGCACCAGAATACAGCTCGTGTTTTTAATTTGGTTAATTTTTTCTTTTGCCATGTTTTCATTTTTATACTCCAACAGTTCAAATAAAACATTTTCATACTCTTCAAGATAGTTGTTGTACTCCACCTCGCTATTAAATTCGCATTCCTCTCTCATAAAATGTCTATTCATCAGTTTCCTCATTTTCAACTCTCTTTCGATTTCAATATCCTCAAAAGTGGAAGTTATAAAATTAATTCTTCTCAGAAGTGTTCCACATTCGGGACATGGCGCATATCCCTGCTGAAAGATTTTGTACAAGCATGACTCACATATCCTATGGAAGCAGGGGCTTGTATATATTTTGATATTT
The DNA here is from genome assembly GCF_000231115.1 of Vittaforma corneae ATCC 50505. Lineage (NCBI taxonomy): Eukaryota > Fungi > Microsporidia > Nosematidae > Vittaforma > Vittaforma corneae. Next base: position 41,857 of record NW_006889836.1, on the reverse strand, counting down.
GGATTAAGATAAGTATCGCCTTTACAGACCGGACAAGCAAGCTCAGCCATGGGCCAAAACATAAAAAAGTATGATCAATCAATGAGTATCTCAAGAGTGTATTTGACAGGGCCGCTTAAAATATTCCTTTTGATGTTGCTTGCAATACAAATTATCCAGCATGTACCTCTGTTTGCTAAGAACCATCCTATTGTTTTATTGTTGTTCTAAGTAATCCAGAATCAAGTCAATGGCCACAATCCGGTCTATAAACTATTCAGCCAAATAAACATGTTTGTGGGACAACAAAGGCATCTCCAAGTAAGTGATCTCTGTATCAAACAGTTTGATTGCTAAGCTTCATAGTGTAAATACTCCATGGCAGTTTCTCTAAAATGCATAAAACAAAACAAAAAATACAGTTACTGGTGTTGTAAACCGTTTATTAGTTTTTTCTTGAGTATTCCAAAAGAAGCGCATCTACCTCGTCCAGTTTTTCTAATACATCCTGCTATGTCGACGATATCAACATCTTCTGTAGCCCTTCCATTGGAGTCTAGCTTTGCTAGTAGTATCTGCACGCTACTTCTATCCTTGGCATCAATTGTCCTATTCGTAAATGTGCATATTCTTCTCTCGAAGTATTTCATGATGCCCTTCTTGAAAATTTTTTTCAAAAATCAGAAAAACATGTAAGAGCATGTAAATTAAACAATGCAATTAATTTAATTGTGCACTCAGTTGCTTAGAATTCACTTGGAATTAAATGCATTATTGTTTGGTGGCATTTAGGTCAGTATCTGGTACTTTAGTTAAACTTTTAATTCACATTTTGCCAGTCTCTGATACTGCATCAATGATGTCCTGAAAGGCCTTGCCCAATGATGCATTTCCGACCAAAAATCCATCACAATTATTAGTTTTTGATAGCTCATTGATATTAGATTCAGAAATTGATCCACCATATAGTACTCGCCCGGTAATGTTTTGTCCTGCCATGAGCTCTTTAATCATGGATAACACCTCTTCAATCTCGGGCGCATTTGCAGCCTTTCCCGATCCTATGGCCCACACTGGCTCATATGCTACATCAAACGATACATTTTTTATGCCCCTGGGTTGAGTTAGCAAACTGCTTTTTCAAGAACATCAGATATCTGCCGGAAACTCTTTCAGGTATGGGTTCTCCGATACATAAAACAGGTCTTAGGCCATTTTTCAGTGACATTTTCAGTTTCAGATTAACATCATCATCGGTTTCTAGAAAATTAATTCTTCTCTCGCTATGGCCAACCAAAACATATTCAAACTTGTGCTCACGAAGCATTTTGGCACTTACTTCTCCAGTGTATGCTCCGCATTCAAATTTACTTACATTTTGAGCGCCTATTTTGACTTTCTCATTGAAATATCTGAAGCAGTCCCCCACATAAACATAGGGGGCTGCAATAAATACATCCACATCATCAGGAATGCTGAGTAATGTATTTTTAGACTGTTCAAATGTGTCCATTGTGCAGTTCATTTTCCAATTTCCACCAATTAGTTTTTTCATGTACCCTTGTATTCAATGTTTCTATAAATCAAAATGAAGATAAACAACAATGACAGGCATAACTACTCAAAGGCCCAGTGATCGGGTCTAAAGCACCACAAAGCCAAGTTTTGAATTTATACTCAGATTGCAATTCACTTTCCAATGCGATTTAATATTGCAGTGGATAAAGGCTCGTGCTTACGGTCAAGTATATCTCGGCAACGCTCGCATATAATAGTTTTGTATCCATGATATTTATGTCTGGCAATTCACTTCATTGGTGGGTATTAAACTTTAATATCTATGTCATTTCTTTACTTCCTTGTTAAAATTTTTCAAATATTCCGCTATCTTCGACCCTCATGGATAAAATCCTCGATTTGAATGCTGAATTTGATATAAAATTGTTTGACGAGATTGTCTCAAGTGCTTTAAATCCATCATCTCCAAACAAAGCAATAGCCGAGAATATTCTTTTGCAGTTTAAAGATCTTCCTAGCAGTTGGACCAAAATCGACTGCATTCTTAAAAACTCATCTTCAAAACAATCTCAATTCATTGCTCTGCAAATTTTGGAGGAAACAGTGAAAAGCAAATGGGTGCTGTTCAATGAGGAAATGAAAGCAGGACTTCGCCGGTATGTTTTTAGTACAGTAATTGAACGTTCAGCGCTCCCATCAGATATTATTTTGCAAAAGTTCAACTCGGTTTTGATTGAAATAGTGAAAAAAGACTGGCCAAAGAGATGGCCAACCTTCATTAGCGACCTGATAGCGACTAGCCAATCAACTTCCATGCAGGTCAGTATGAATTCGTTGGTAATCCTTAAGAATATTAACGAGCAGCTGTTTATTGTTGGTGATGAAATTGCAACAACAAAGAAGAGACTCTTAAGAAAAACCCTAAAGCAGGAGTACTACACAATTTTCCATTTTATCTCACTTATTCTCGAATATAGTGAGACTCGAGAACTTGATGATGCCCTCCTAGAAAGCTGTCTTGGTGCATTCAAGTCCTTCTGCAAATCCATGCCCCTGGAGTTTGTATTTTCAACAAGAATTGTGGACTTTATACTAGGCCATCTTAACTCACCACATTCTATTGCCACCCTTGAATGTCTGCTTGAAATTATAGAACTAAGAAGGACATACAAAGAGAATGGGATGCTAGAGCCCTCTCCAGAGGTCTTGGAGCATGAAAAGCAGAAGATTGCACTGATTCACACCGAACTTCTCAACTTCTTCAAACTCTATTTGGGAAAATTTGAATCGTACGGAGAAGTGTCCAAGCTCCACTTGGCCTTCAAAAAGATAAACGAACAAGAAAAAATGTTCGTTAAAAAATATGCAACAGTCTTTTCTTCTCTGTACTCAATTTGGATCTACGAGCTAAGTCTGGAGCAAATTAAGCAGGGCCTTGGGTATCTTGTGCAGCTGACCAAGATTGAAGATACATCCATTTACAATGAGATATTTCCATTCTGGACCAAGTTTATATATGAAATGTACTCGGAATATCCACTTAGAATTCCGACATCAAAGCCATTGAGAAGAAACAGCTTCATCTTTATTCTCGAGGCTATGCTGCCTGTATTCACAAATAACATGCCTCGACCAGAAGAAGTGTTTATTCTTGTCAATGATCTTGGTGAGATTATCAGAGATAAAAAAGTTGAGACTAGTGAAATTGAATTTTATAAGAAAATGAGATCAAACATGTTTTACTTATCCTTCTGTATTGAGGATTTTATGATTGACTTTTTTGTAAAGAAGATCGAGCGGTTCATTTCAACAAGCGACTTCGACCATGTCTGGCTGAATAAGATCTGCTGGGCGATTGGCTCTATTTCTAATGCGCTTGAAGAGTCAGTTGAGCGTGACTTCTTTGTTTCGATAATCAAAAATTTACTCACCATGTGTGAGCTAAGAAACTCCAAAGACGAAAAGGCCATCATTGCATCTAACATTATGTTTATAATTGGCCAGTACTACCGATTCTTGAAGTACCACAATGACTTTTTAACGGTTGTCGTTAAGAAGTTATTTGAGTTCATGGAAGAAAAATATCAGGGTATCAAAGAAATGGCATGTGATAACTTTTTCAAGATTTGTGAGAAGTGCCCCAACCAGTTTTTCCTAAAAAAAGACAAGGCATACTTTTATGAGGAGATTTTAAATGATCTTCCGTCAATCACGTCAAACCTTGACTATTATTTGCAGAGGATGGTTATTGAAGGCCTGTTGATTGTTCTCAAACACAGCCAAAAGAAAGATGCAAAGTATGTGGAAATGATTTACGGCACTCTTACAAATCAGGCTATGCTTGATGAGAGGTACATCACCAGCATCCACACCGTCATCCATGAGCAATCGCAGCTCAAAATGATAGTCCATCTGGTTGAATCTTACTCTCTTGGTTTTAAAATCACGCCTGAAATATTCCAAAATATTAACGTTTTAAATTCATTTTTATATCTTTACAAGCATGTTTCTAAGCCTGAAGTTGCATTTAATTCGCTTGTCCAGAAAAACATCCAAATTCTTAAAACATCCTTGGCCAACTTCTTTGAAACTGTCATTTCCTCCGGCTTCGTTTACACGGACTTTGTTAATAATCTTTGTGAAAATGTTTTGCTTGATTTTAAATCCAACTTTGACCCAGCCATACTCTCACTTGCCATTTCTATTGTCTCAAACACCAAGAATCATGAGCATCTTATTGAGATTCAGCGCCTTCAGTTTTTCATAAATAACCTAATTGCACCTGCTGTACCATATGTTGTCAAGGCCGATGAGCATATCGAACTGTCTAAAAAGTATCTGTCACTTTTGAATGAAATGGCTGACAAATCTTTCAAGATAGTGTTCCCCATTTTTACAGAATCGCCTGCCTATGAATCCATCGTCAACTCTGTTCTTTTCTCTCTCACGGGATTAAGAGAGGTGTCGGTGTTGGCTCTTACCACTCTAAAGGTCTTTTTCAAACACTCACTTGAAAACAAGATGTTTGGCTTCTTTAATAGGTTCTACCTGATCTGTCTTGAAAATGTCTTGGGATTGATTTTCGACAAAGACATGAGGCAGAACTACGATGTACAAGTCGAATTACTGTATGACCTAATATCATATCTCAACAAAATACCGTCGCTCAACAGTTCCAATAACAACTATGCAATTGTAAGGGAGTTCGCCACATCACTGTTCAGTAAAAACTTCAGAAACCTAACTGAAAACTCCGTGAAAATTTTTATTGAGGGAATCTTGGAAATTAAAAATTTCCAGTTTTTCAAAGACCACCTGGATGACTTCAACGTGAAAATATATGAATATGGGGATGATGAGGACATTCAGGATGAATTAGACCTTCTAAAAGAACGTGTGGCTGCAGGAATCAACTAAATAATTGCTATATAAATGCTTTTATTTTATTAATGCTCAATTTCTTTGTAGACATACTGCTATTATTGAATGTGACTAGTCTTAGCCGTCTTTATATTCCCAGCAAACTTTTACTATTTTTTGCTCCCTAATGGAGGACGAAGATACTTATTTCTACAACAGGGATAACTTGCAAGACATCCTAAAAGAGCACCCCGAGTATATAAAAGTGTATTTTAAAGCAACGAGCAATGGTGATAAAACGACGCTGAGTCTCAGTAAGAATTCAGGAGATCAGCTGTATCTTGTCAGCAATAGGGACTACGATGATTTGAAAAAGTATCTGAGAAAAAGGACTATAGAAGAACATCCCGCAAAAAAGAAGAATGACACCTTCCTCATTGCTGAAAACAAGCCTGAAATTGCTAAAAAACCAAAACAGCAAAATTTATTCAGCTTCATAAAGAAGTCAGACACAAGGCCGTGAAAGCATTTCAACGGCACCAGCATCTCAATGCTCGTTTCTTATGTGTTTGCTAGAATAGCTAATAAATCGCATCTGTTATATGCGAAGGCTGTTTGCATTTTCCAATAGTACTGCACATTGTCCCACTCTACACAAGGTCTGCAAGTAAATCAATATTAAACTTATACTTAACCCGGCAAATATATTTATTTATATCCTTCCACATGAAACCAGCCTTAGGAAGGACCGTATAAAACTTCTTCTTTCTTTATTTGTATTGATCTCTGCATATTCGACTTGTATTTCCTCATGTATTGCTTCGCCTTTTGGCTTTTTTGCCAATTCCACAATTTCCCTTTCTTTGTAATATGTTTTATAAGCTTCACTGTCTTCAAGTATCGGCATTTTATCCTTGAATGCTTCCGTTTTTAGTACTGTTGGTGTCTGCTTGGAAATCGACAATGTCTCCTGCGTAAGATCAGTCACTTTGTGATCGAGTGCAGACTTCCTTTTTGAAGTATTTTTTGGCGAGCTACGTGTAAATATCTTTCTAGCCTCCTCGAGATTATATTTTGGAATGTTTGACCCTTTGCTCTTCCTAAAAGGCACACTGGTTCTTACCACGCTTTCTGTAATTGTACCTTTTGATTGTGATACATCGCTAGTCATCAATTGTTCTTCATCAGAATCATGGCTTTCTTCCGACATATTCAATCTAAGCTTCTGCTTTAATATTTTCATATTTTCCTCATGCCGTAAATTGACTTCATCTTCCTTCAATTCTTCTTGACTGTCTTCTGGTAATGGAATGCTCAGTATTTCCTTAATCTTCTCTCTTAGCTCATCTATGGTTACATCAGTCGACTGGGAGTAGCCATCAAGGGATTCATTCTCATTTGAAGTAGAATGGATGGGGTTTTCATTCACTACCATCATTTTATTTTCAGGTTCAGAGCTATTATTTGTATTTGCTTCACTCTCGGTAAAGGGCTTTTCTGTCATTATATATGCATTTGCTAGTCCCTCAAACATATTTATAGTCATCTGCGCTGGACTAAGCTTTTCTTCAAGCTTTTGTTCTTCTTTTAGAGGCACCTTTGGTTCAGTGCTTGTTGAGCTATCAAAACTTGGTGTTGATGATTTTCCAAACACTTTTTTTGTGGCTTTAGATTTCTCGAGCAATGCTTTCGTATTTTCCGTTGAACTATCGCTCTTCTTCATACTTTTCGGATTTTCCCAGTTATTGGTCATCGCTGTGTTTGTTTAAAACAATGTGAATTAATTTCAAACATAGCCAGTAAACAAATAGTTTGAGAACTAAGTAAACGGAGTTTATATTGCTTAAAACAATACCTACAAAACCACAAAAATATATTAAATCAAAGCAATTTAATAGCCTTCATCCAAATATTCGTCGCTATCCTCTGGAAATTTTCTTTTTTCACGAATCAGGCTACCTTTCTTAGTATCACCAACGTGACGAACCTTCTTGAAAGGCTCAGCGATCTTTCTTTTAACAGCTCCAAAGAAATTGCTAATTGCTAAAATAAGCTTGCTAAGAGTTTTACCAGCCTCGTCTCTGTTGTAATACAGCTTTTCACTTTGGCTTACAGCAGTAATAAAGTAATAGAGACTAACAGCAGCCAAGATCGTCAGAACTACGACCAATACACCATTGTTTATCTTGAAATATCCAAGATTGTACTCATATCCCCAGAAAGACTCTTTATCGGTAAAGTCCATACCAATTGTTTTGGTATACTCACTAATCCAGGATAATAAATTAGAAAAGTATGTTTGAGAAGCAGAGTCAGTTTGGGTATCAGATTGCGTTGTGGACTCACCATTTGTAGAATTTGCCTCTTTTGTGAGATGGCCATGAAAAGTTCCATTTCCATTGTTTGAGCTTAGAGTTCCTTCTTCCTGATCAGCAGAGTTTAAGCTTAGAGTTCCTTCCTGAGCAGCAGATTCAGTAATATGTTCCTTTGATCCCTGAGACCTGCTTTGCCCCGTTTGCTGATTGTTAATGATAAATGGATTGGATCTACTCGAAGTCTTTTCAGACACATCTTGCTGGCTCAATTTCTGCTCTTCCTTGTCGACAATCTTAGTTTCTGAAGTAGCATCACTAGAAGGATTAGTTGATGCACCTAGTTGACTTAATTCCTGCTCTTCTTCGTCGATGGTTTTATCTGCTGGCCTAGTACCATCAAAAGGCTTGGTTGTTGATATTATACTGCCAGTAGTAGGATTAGAGGCTGTTGGTCGTTCATCCTCATTAATAATAGGATCCTCCTCCACAGGGCTCTTACTACTAGAAGATTTTTGATTCTCAGTAGAAGTGCTGAGGCCAACTGGCTGATCACGATAGTTTGTTTCAAATGGATCCCCATTTTCTTTTAAACTATCATAAATGGTCTCATTTTGCCTCTTTGGACCATATACTACATCACCCTCTGCGAGTATTTTGTTAATTAGTACAAGTACAATTCCAATCTGTGTAAGTCTGAACATTGAGGGATAAGATAATTGCAAAATTTTTATAAGAAATCTCAAAAATAAATCAAAATAAATTAAAAATATAGACAGCTACAAAAGACATGTTGAGATTCTCAATGCTAGGAGTTCGCATGGTCTTGTTCAACTTGTCTTGGTGGATGTTTGACAGCAAATAAATGCCATAGGTAAATTGAAAAATTTTAAGAGTTGATTTCAAGAAATAAAGAAAGAAGTACAAGCCGCATTGAGACACTCTGCATAGCCTTTGTAGATTGAAGAAACACACTCACAGTAGCTATGACATGATTAAATTGGATTCTAGGCTTGGCTCAAAGCAACATTACAAATGTTTGGAATCTATTTCTGTCAATTCCTGCCACTTGATAAGTAATAATCACTCTGCAAATTGACTTGATTAGAACAAAAGTTATTTACAAAATGCAGCTTCCAACTATTATTAAAGAATACCGAGCATTTAGGACAACTTCTTCCCCTGCTTGCTTAGATTTTTGATCTTTAATTAAAATTTAATGTAAAGGTTTCGTCAAACTAAGATTGATTGAAGGAAAATTATTAAAAATTATTAACGTGCTTATTTTACACAAACCATCGCAATTTCATAATATCCTTTATAAATATTTTGGACAAAAGAGATAAACCAATTTAACTGTTTCCTACTTGAAATTCATAATCATACTTGGTTCCTCTACGCAATCCCTTACGGTACACAATCTCTATATTCTTGGATGTGAACAATGATGAGACTTTCATATAAATCATGAGATAGACGTTTCTGATCATGTTTATAAATGGACTGAAAACACTTGCAATTTTAGAAGAAACATAGCGAAATACTTGGTAGGATCCAAAATGCTTTGATTTCAAGCGCAATTCAGTTGATCTAATAGCTGTCTTTCTGTACACTGTCATCAAGTATAAGCTTAGTGCAAAAATAGTAGTTACAGAAACAGCCAAAAGAACCATATTGACATCATACCCAAGAACATTAATCGTTTCATTGAACAAAGAGGTACTGTTTCTACTATTTGTACTGGAGACATCCTCGGTGGCATCTTTTACTTCATGTGTAAACTTGCCAAAACCGTCCATTTTAGATTGATTCGTGGTGTCATAAATGGCCGTATGTTGCTCAGCATCTATAGTTTCGGGAGCATGCCCATTAGACTGGCAAGCTGGGTTGTGAAGCTCATTTGATTGGTTTATAAAATAATTACCATTACTTGAGTCTAGCACATGTCCAAGTAGCTGCACGGGAACATCTGTCTTCTGTGCTTCTGGAGCATCATATTCATGGATGGTCATATTTTGGGGTGCCAATATATTCTCATGTCCACTACAACATTGAAGGCTAAGCATGTCCTCCTGCAAGTGAATGCTTTGATTACTAAGTGTATTTTGTTGATCAACAGTTCCGTCTTTTATCGTTGGCGCACTTTCTTGAGTAGCATCTGGTTGATACCAGAGCTTATTTGGATCATTATATAATGCTAAAGCAGTATCGCGAGGGTCTGTTTTCCGCGTACTATTATAGACTGGTAGCATGTTCATACTATCATCAGCTTTATGTGTTTGTGCATCTCTTGGATTTGGTACTACTGCTTTACGAACTTTTCTTATTCTACCATTGGGGCGTGCCACTTGTGTTGGATGCTCATTTAGATTACTTTGTTTTGCATGGAATGAACGGGATGGAGGCACATCATGCATGCTGGGTGGTCGCTCTGTGTATAGAGAGGTGCCAGATCTTGGCAATATTAGCCTTTCCGTAAATACATTGCCGATTAGCATCCTGATAGCCGCTATAGGATTTAAGCTTATCATTATGGGGATGATCTATTATTTTTTAAATATTCAAAAAACTTCACAGAAAATTATATTGAGCAGAATGACAGTGATATTGTATATCACAGTATCTTTCATCTAAATCAGCACTTTCCACTTGCCATGTGTTTAGCAATATAACTAAAATTTGCATCATTTGCAAAAGTGATTGCAACAAACGTGCTTGGCATCTATGAATGCGGTAGACTTATGTTTTATGCGCTTCATTAGCATAGTTACAAATAGTAAAATTTGCATACCTTTGGATCCGTAGCTTAATGGCAAAGCGTTGGTCTACGGAACCAAAGACTGCGGGTTCGATCCCCGCCGGATTCGCTTCCCGTTTTAGCTGGCGATTGTCTTCCCTAATCCAGTAGCTCTTTTGATTTTCATATTGAACTCCTATCATTCACATAGAAGGATATTGTAAAATATTTAACCACATTAAACAACACAGCACATGCTATACCAGCAAGCGTACAAACAGCAATAGTAATAATAAATCGAATTTTACTTAGAACTATCTCGTCTTGCCCTTTTTCGAATCCTCTTTGAAATAATGTCGATAACGCAGGACAAATCAGAGTATTTCTCCTTGTTGAACGACTCTGTCTCTCTGATATTTCTCAGCATAATACTCAGCTCTTGTAAGTTTTCGACGGACAAATCGTCAATTTCAATGTCAACAAGACAATAGTATATCAAATCAAAGTATAAATCAGAAGAGGATTTTTGTAGAAGTGAGTATATCTTCGAAAGTAGCATGAAAAGAACATTGGATTCGACATTCTCAATCGAGGCTGGAGTGAATAATGAGAGATTAGCTGCAATTTCTTTTTCATCTAGTTTCAAAAGCTCAATAATCGCTTGAGCAGGCTTGCCACTCGTAAGATGTTTTTTGATCAGACATATTTTTGGATCTTCAGCTGACCTAGTTGCTGAAGACAGTATTTTCTTAAGCTCAGTCTGCATTTGAATTCTCATTTCGTTAAAGCATGCCTCAACACTTGGGACAAGAGCTTCCACAATAATGTTCTTCAAAAGACTCCTTATTTGATCTTCTCTGAAACTCAAAGACTGAATGGCAGATTGTGTTTGCTTGTAATACTGCCTGATTTCACACAGACTCTTGTCAATACTATTCAGCACATTCATCATGTCAGACGGATTAATCAAATTAGATGTATTTTCTTTGGAGAATGCGCCATCTACTAGCTGGTACTGGGAATGCTTATCATTCAAATGAATCTTTGAGTGTATTTGTGCATCTCTGCCGTTTAATGCGGCATCCAGGTATGTGTTTTCATCCTTGGATAGCTGAATCTCAGGTGCAGATGCGGCATCCGAGCTCATAGATTTATATAGCTCAAATCGGTCCTGTATGGGTTTTACTGGCTCTTCAACCTGTTTCAGATCTTGATCCTGGGCAGAGAGCTTCTTTTTACTCAGCGTCGCTCTTACTTCTTCCAGAAGATTGTTTCTTGGTTTTGGTTCTGATGCCATATCACTGTTTGATGGGGCTAAGGACATGGACTCCATTTCCCGAAGAATCGAAGACTTCTTGGTTGGAAGACTATCATAGAAAAAATCAGCATCATTTACATCAAAATCTGGCTTTACTTTGGTTGGAGAAGACTGTCTAGATCCTAAGTTTGCAATGGATTTACCTGAATTGGCACGCTCAGGCGCAGAATGTAGATCAAAGCTGCCATCAAAGCATTTGATATTGTCGGTTGAAAGCTTAGTTATATTATAGGACTCGATGTTTGAATCGAGTATGGCATCTATTGAATCAAAGTGCTTTGAATCGGCGAGAATATAAAGATAGACAGAGTTTTCAACAATACTAAAATCATAGTCGAAAACATCGTAGTCATGTTTTATGTTGTATTTAATACCAAAGCTTTCAGTGTCAGTGCTAATCTTGAATAGGTTCAGCTCATTCAGATTCTGGAATATTAAAAGATCATGATGTGCAGTGATCTTTGCTACTTCACTGCATTGCATATTAAATGATTCAATTATGGAATAGGATGTTTTCACACTCAAAAGGCTAATTTCATAGTAGCCGCTCTTTTGTATTCCGGTAACCATCAAATCACCGTAACGATAGACAAAATCAGCACAAAAGCCTAGATACGTGCCGGTGCTGTCAAATACCTTAGACTCAACAGTATAGAAGAATGTACCATTCGAGGCAAACAGCTTCACAGCTGATCCTTCAATGTTAATCATGGCAATCTGGCCAATCCATTTCTTGCCATTGAAAATGCATTCATTAATAAAATGGTGTTGGTCTTTCTTAAACATATAAAAAACCTTTCCACATGATTTTTCAATTTGTACGACATTCCTTGTCACGATGTATCGATTTTCACTCAAAGTTGGAGTGAAATCACAGCACTCAAGCTTGTTTTTTGCACTCAAAAGGAAAATAACAGCATTATCCTCGGTATTTGGAAACACCACCTTTCTTGTTTCGTCTGGTAGCGATATTATTGGTTCTTCTTGGTCTGCTGAAAAGAAAAGTGCTCTTCCATCAAAAGTATAGAACAAGGAAGGCCCATCTGCAGTTATTGAGCATGAGCATCTGGGCAGAGGCTTTGGCTTTCCTATTGTTTTTGTTATTAGATTTATTCTTGAGTTCTTGGTTGTTTTTCTGGACAAAATTTGCTGCATTAGAGCATTCATTGGGGAAAGAATAATTTTTTGTTGTTATAAGGAAAAATCACAAATGTATCCAATGGTAATAGGATGGCGTATTTGCAAAGCACTTGAAACATCACAAAAGCATATTGAGGATATGCCTTGCAAAATATGACCATACAGGCATTTAAATAAACGACAACAGATGTCAAATGAGCTTGGAATAAAGACAAATATAAAGGCCATTTATATATTGTTGATCTTAAATCCTCTCTCCTTTAGCTTTTTAAATTCTTGGATACTTGATCTAATGGCAATATCCTCAATATTATAGATACATTCCGCCAGTCTAAGACCATGCCTACATATTTGTGTTTGGACGATAGCTGTCTTGTTCTTCTTTTTCTTTTCCAAGCTGTCAGAAATGCTCATTCTTTGTGATAACAGTACGATATCGGAAAGATCATTCCAGTGATCCGGTTGAATTGGATCATTTCAGCACTGATCTCAGTAACTGTACCTAAAACGCCAAGCAAGATGCCTAAAAGTCCATTGAGAAATCGTTCTATAAATCCAGGCTTAAGGTTTTTGAAAAAGCACACCAAAGCTCGAAGCATATCTATTCTTACTCTATCTGTGGTTATATACCCAGCAATGCATTTTAAATCACCAAACAGCAAGTTTAGAGAGTCAAAAGATTCAGTATTGGCTTTAATTAAATCAATAACTTCGGAAAAGCTAGTGCAGGATCTAATCTCAAGGATCATTAGAAGCTTTTGGTGCTTTTTACTTTGCAAACAGAGATTTTTGAGAATACCAATTATTGTTTGGCAGGCATCTCCTGCTTTCTGCATGACTATAGTGAAGATTTCGATCGTATAATCCACTTTGCCCATATTTTGGTAAAATGACAAAATCAGCCTTAACAGTTGATTTTCGTCAATACAACTAAATAAAACAGTATTATGCGTAAATACGTATTTTAGAAAAGAAAGAGCATATTGCTCCTCGATACTTCCTAGGCTCTCGACAAGTCTTTTATGAAATAGGCCAAAATACTCCTTACTTTTGGAAATGCTTAGATACACCTTATTCATGAAAATAGCCTCATTCAAATCACATGTATTGAGCCTGAGCTCAAGTATAAATTTATCCACAGCCAAGTCGTTCTGCAAATCAACAATAAAGCTTTGATTTGGTGTAAAAAGGAATGACATCTCCTCTATTTTTGACTTTAACTTTTTCACATTGATTTTGTTGCGGTTGCAGTACGAAAAAACCAGTATTAGAATATTCAACGCCTTTGCTTTGTCTCTTTTATCATAGATCAAGGGATCGTTTTCGAGTTTCCTTATGAAATTTATGAAAATCTCATCTACGATGTTGAGGTTCAAAGCTTCAGAAAATGTCTCTTCATCAAGCCGCCTAAAACAAGTGGACGAGCTTGTTACATCAATGGACTCGAGAAACTTGAGGTAAACCTCTACCCTGTTGTTTTGAGTGCTCTGCTTTTTAACTGTGACATTCAAATACTCTGTTTTTGTAAAAATTTGCGGCTCGAGTCTCTTGAGAAAATGTTTGCAGTCAGCAGTCAGCGACTTTTGAACGGTATTTTTTGAATCCACAGTTTGAATTTGTTTTGAATGCTCTTGATTACAGGCTAAAATGCTAGCTTTTTGAGGCTTCAGATCTTTTTTTAAACAAATAACACACGAGGAAACATCTGAAAAGTATTTGTATACTTCGGGGTAATTTTCATAGCTACTTCTATTTTTCTCTATCTTTTCCCTTATTTTGTTCATGGCAGGGCTGTCATCGAACACATTTCAAGGAAAGCTATAACAAAATACAGCTTTGGTCATTTAATTATTGTATATTAAAAAGAGCCTATAAACAGTTATTTAGATATGGATTTATGATGTATTAGAAGTCGCAGAAGATGGATGATCTGAAGATTTTAAATACAACCAGCTGAACAATAATCACATATAGCTTAAGAATAGATTTTCTCCAGGTGTTTTCTTCGGGTGGCATTGACTCTAAAATCTTTCTTGTTGTTGTGAGTATAAAAATTACAAAAGTAAATCTTGGTTCAAATATTTCTAGGCAATAGACTGCCAGTGATATCGCAAAGACTATTAGAGTAGCATTGCACGCGAGGAATGTGTGATCTGGCTTGATCTGTAATGTGATGGCAAGAGTGACACCAAACACAATGTAAACTGAATTTATCAAAATGAATCTTGTAAAAAATCCCTTAATAAACCTAAAAATAGAAATTTCCAGCCCTCTGCATGTAATGCCAAAAACTAAAACAACCAGTGTGTTAATAGTATTAATGGTAATTGAAAATACAATCGGCAGTGGGATAAGCGATGCTTCAAAGTTTGGGATAGTGATTTTCCTACCAAATATGCCTTGATATATCAAGATACAACAGCACTTCAACAACTTCCAAGTATCATATTGCTGTTTGATTTTTTCTTCCTCTTTTTTCTTGACCATGGCACAGCATCGTATGATCATTATGAACTGATCAGATACGGTGATCAGTTCATGACGCTGTTTAGCATCAATTGTATAATCTGTATAAATGTTGCAAATAGAGCGCATTCATGGTATCGAAGTCAATAGTAAAAGCGTGTAAACTTATTTAAACTACATTGTGTTGGCTTTTATTAAGTTATTATCAGTTATTTATCCGTGCTAGCTGATATGATATGTATTCCAAATTGATCTTAAATATGTGCATTTGTCTCTATAATGCGTCCCGGGGAAACGACTTCCGAAAAAGCATGCAAATTGGGTGTGCTAGATCTTTTGCCTTTTCCATATCTTCGTTTCTTAAAGCAACCAAAAACTCGTCAATAATTTTAGGTGTACGTGTCGGAAAATATCTTCTAAAGATAATAAAATTGGTCTTTATTATTTCCAAATAGTGTTCAAGTGTTGGGTTCTGCTGTACAACAAGATCAAAGCCGTCTCCCAGCTCTTTGTAGAGTATCTCTATTATTGTGGGCTGAATTGTCGCCTCTACGATCCTTTTCAGCCTGTCTATGTATCCGTGTCGGCACTCCTTCAATATTCTTGCATCTTCAATGCCGAGCTTTTTCATTATTGACGATATGAGATCTTCAATGCCCATATTCTCAACCTTTATTGATTTTATATTAAAAGACTGGCATTTTAAGCAAAACGCCTTGTCATTTGTCAGAAATATGGGGTTTTCTAGTTGGAAACAATAGTTGAGTATTTTATCATCATTATTCTTAGGTTGGATTGTTTCTCGCGTCTCAATCACAACATCCACCTTCCTGTCGTCAATCTTCCCTTCTATTTCTGTTTTTAATGAACTCGAGATGCTCTCAATGAATCTGATTGCATTTCTAGCCTCTACTTTCTTAGCCTTCATCTTGTCAAGCTCCTCAAGAACTGTTCTAGAAAAATTAATGCTGTACAGAATTGGCAATTTGCTACTATACAGCCCTTTGACTAGCTCTAGATTCAAAAGGAGCACATTAGTGTCTGGTATTATTGAAATTTTCAGCATTTGATCGAGATGGGATTGAAAATTTTGTATTGAAATGAGTTTAAAATGCAACTCAAATCGAAGTGAACTAAACTAATACTCGCATGCAAGAACGAACAAAAAGAGGCTAAACGTGTTAGTGTTTATAGACAAGGCAGTGTCTGTCAGTCAGAAAATAAGGTAGATATTTTACATTTATTAATGTACATTAATAAAAACAGCTAGCCATTTTATTTGTATTCTTATTTTACCTTAAACTGCTCAATATCATAGACTGTTTTATACGATATGTCCAAAAGTATGTCTTTCTCATATATCGATAGACTCTCAACCTCATAATTAGTGACATTGTTATGTTCATTTATGAAGTAGAGCAGCTGAAGGCCTTCGTCACACACATTTGCCAGGCAATTAATTCCAATTATCCTTGTGTACTTCGAGCTTAGGTGTATTTCTTCGTTGCCGGTTACCACAAAATCAAACGGTCTTTCGATAAAACCTAGGAAATTCCCTGTGAACTTTTGCTTCTGTGTCAGAATAACACGAATGTGATATGGTTTTCTTCTCAAGTCCTGCTTTAAGTACTCCTTTGCATGGATAACTCCTAGATCACACGTAAACCGATGACTGTACTCCCTAGAGTTATCTACAGTGTAGTCTAGATTTTTATTTAAAACATATGTTGCACCCTTGAATGCATTTGACATGCACACAGATTCGGAAATTTCACTCAATCCATAGGCAGGATACAAGAAGAGCGTGCTTCCAAAGTTTTCACAGTATTTCCTAAAGTCTTGGGGACCGAAAACTTCAAGCTCAACAAGCGCCCTGTATATTGGATGTGATTTGTCGGAAAACCTCGTCCTTAAAATGCCAAGATCATGGTTTTTTATTGACTTGTAAAGATAAAACATATCAGTCTTTGACAGGCCTAGTGCCACGATGTCATTTTTTGATGTGGGAATTTTAAAAAAGGAGCTTGAAAATAAATATATCTCATTGATTTCAACATACTCTATTTCACTGCCAAATACCGTATGTTTGAATTGCTGCACTGCTTTATCCTTACTTCCTAGCAAAAATGGGAGCGACTCTATTCTAATTTTACATTTAACTCCTTTAAGCCTATCTTTCAACACTCTGAAATCTGAAACGTAAGGACTATATTGAAGAGCGGAGAGTGAGGAATAGGTAGTGCCATAGTTGGCTGACCTGTCTAGAACAACGACTCTTTTGGAAGAATCATGCTCAAACAGTTCTCTGAGTGTTGTGCCTTCGATTGCATAGTCAAAGAATTCTTCATCCATTAGAGGCTGAAGTGAATAAAATTTTGGTTAAAAGAGTATTAAATTGCATTACATGGCATAAATTAAAATTAGAACATATAAACACATATTGTCTTTCCATTTACCTACCATTCACAGTATAAAGAGATATTATTTTCAGACTGAAATCACCGAGAGCCAATGTTTGATAAAAGCAAATACAGACTGTATTAACCAGTCTATGCACAACTACGAGCCCAATATTACTGCAAAAATATTGGAAGCTTGACCCTGAGTCTGAATAGCTTTGCTTAGCCCAAGGCCTTTGTGTTACTCGCATTCACAAGCATGCCAATGTCTGCAGATATATACAAGATCTACTATTTACATAGTACAGTAGCGTCCTGCTTACTCATTGGCTGGCTATTCTTGAGTTTATTGGTCCTGGCTTTCCTTAGTGCAAATAAAAATTTTTATCAACAATCCCCCCATGATTTTCACATTCCTGAAAGTTTCAGTCTTTCTCATTCTTGGAATACTTGCTCTGGTGGGCATTGGTGTTGGATTTATATGGTTGATAGACTATTTTGACGCAAATCCTTACGGCTCGAAGGAGTTGGTGCAAAAGGTACTGTACACCTCTGTGGCCCTCCATGTTCTATTTTTGCTCACAGGCATGCCAATTTTACAAATACTCTATAGTCTCGGTGTTCAGTATTGTTTCAATACATTGTTTGACACATATTCGCTCATTCGTGTGGAAGATCCGCGGTTCATTGGCGGACTCATAGGCTCACTTGTAAACTACTTTCTCATGCTAAGGTTCTTTACTGTATATGAAAAGAAAATTATTCTGTTTATTCCTTATTTGTGCATCATCTGGGCTACACCAGTTTGCTTCTTCTTCAGTATCAGTGTAAACGAGGATACGCTATTTGTAAAAAAAGGTGGGAAAAAAGAGCAAAACATATGCTGGACTGTTCCTTGATTGGATATTTAGTATAGGTGGGAAGGTTAGAGATGTTAGAAATAAAGCATAATTAATACATTAGTGCTATTGTCTTGGCTGGCACAGCTGCTTTAGAAATTTCAGATTTGTATTTTTAGTATAATATTTTCTAACCTGCCAATCCAATATTGAACTTCACTGGAACGGTCAATATTTCTGCTGGAAGACCAAGTTGTTTGCTTAAAATGTTGCTAGACATCCATCCCACACTAAACTTTTCTTATTAGCAATTACTGTTAAATATCCTTTGCAGCTGTACCCCTACATGTTTTTCCAAGCTCTGAAAATTTTGTTTGCTGTTTTTATTTTCACCATAATGGCTATAGTCCTGGGAGTTATAACCAAAGAGTTGATTCAGTACTTTGAGAACAGTCCCTATGCAGCAAAAAACGCTGTGAAGTTTCTGCTCTACTTGGTTGCCTTCTTTCACTTGCCTCTATTTTTGAAGCTTCCTTTCAAATTTATCATTCTCAACTTACTAGGACAGATTCTTTACATTAGCTTATTTGGAGAGTATCCAAATATTAGTACTAAGGACGCTAGATTCGTTGCCGGTACTATGGTTACAATCTACAATCATTTCTATTTTACCTCACTTGGCACAACAAAATCTACATATGGTGCCAAGTATATTGCTGGATACGTAGTTATTTGGATGGCTCCAATGATTTTGTACCTGGCACTTTCTGCCAATCAAAATATTGTTCTGATTGGACATACAAGAAGGCGCTCTCCAAGACCAACAAGAATGGTTGTTGGGCCATTACAGTTTAAAAGAACCAAGAGTCCCAGGAGAGCTTCGTAAAGTGTAATTCTCTCAATCTCAATGTAAATAATAAAATTTTACTTGACGTTGGAAAAAAGATATTAAAGTACCTTTTTATTAGTACGCAGATGAGTCTTTCCAGCCATTCACAGTCTAAAGCATAAAAGTGTTTCAACGGAATGCTGCTGTTCTGTTGAACTGCTGTATATTTGATGGTGCAATTCTAGTCTGTGCTGGAGGGCTTGAGAACTGCAGGTCTTAACCCCGCGGGCTAATATATTACCAACTATGTGCTTTGGATGGGCTTCACATTCTCCCTTTTTGCACTCAAGCTCTGGTTTGTTTTCTTTTTAAAACAAATTTTAAATTTTACAAATAAAAATATTCGTCAAAATACCCCCATGAAACAAAGCAAACCCATCATACTCAAAGAGGCATTCTTCACGCTTTTTATATCTCTGCTTATAGTACTGTGCATCCTATCCATTCATTTAATATCAGGACACTTCGGAATAACCAAAAAAGTAATGCTGTCAATAATCTATGCATCCTATATAACACATTTATTTCTTTATCTTCTCGAAATTCCTGCCGTTCAAATCATACTCAGCTTCTCTGTTGAGGTGTTCTTACATAGACTTTTGAATGCTTTCCCAGATATAAACATAAAGTCCTTTGGATTTTACTATTCATTTGTTGTCTTTATAGTTAATGAAATTCTCATGCTTCTGTATCTTGTTAATTCAAGTTTGGGCGTGCCTGAGATGATAATCTGCTTTCTAGTTACTTCGATGGCGCCACTGACATTCTTCTACTATACAGGGGGAATTACGACATTCAAGAGTCCGTTATAAAAATCATAAATAAATATCTGAACTGAAACTAGGGATTGGGTGTGGTAATCTGCCAATCTACTTCTTGATTAGCATACACGTGCAATTAAATCTGTGTAGCGTTTTACGTGTGTTGCTAAACTAATATCAGGAGTCAGATTTTACGTCTAGCACTAAGTAGCGATATTTTGGCAGCATTCAACAGTAATTCAGGATGTTTTCACTTGAATGTTGGACAGTGTCAGCTATCTTGGCATATTTGAAAGCAAGGTACCCTAGAGACCATTAAATTGCTTTATTGTTTGTTTTTCTCCGCCACACATCTCATTCTTTTCTTTTTGAATGAAGGCTCTCGGCTATTTAATTCTTGCGACGCACTTAAAATACAAAGCGTGAATGGATAGGCACCAATTTAAGTCAACTGCTACACCAAATGCACACTGCGAATCATTTGAGTTTCACATGACACTGTTGTTAGCTATTTCATTTCTTTACCCAAATGGAAAAGGCAGTCTTTGAACTAAACGAAAAGCTGAAGCATCCAAGTGATATTGAGCACAAAATAGACTCAATTCTTACCAGATGTCGCAGCGAGAACACCAAGCAACTCGAAAAGAAGCGCACTGGCTATTTATCTGAGATCAACACCATTAGAAATAGCTTTACAAATCTGAAAGATGTTCAAAAAGCAGTAAATGATCTGTGCGAATATAAGAAACAGTGCGAGAAGATGCTTCAGAGCAATAAATATGCCATCAATGAATACAAGACCATTACACAAATAGCATTTGCCCATCAAAACTTTAGTAGGGCGAAATGTTTCCTTGAAAAGCTAAGCAGCGAGGATGAAGATATCAATGACGAGAATCTGGAGGAGTATGCAAATATGGTATATGAGAAGGACGAGTTTGCTTGTGACTTAAAGCAGTATAGCTACGATCTTAACAATGATGAAGCTAAAATAGTAAACAGGAAGATCGATCAAATTAAAAGATTAAGCCTTGAGCTGACCTCGACTATATTGCAAATAGCAACCGAGTTCTGTGATAATGCTGATCTTGTTGGCGCTATTGACAGAATTATTATGAAGGAGGAAAAGAGAGATTCGGTAGTACGGAAGGTCAAGGAGGGCGAGACAAGCGAAGATCCGATACTCAAGCAGTACTATCTTGAGCACACAAGATACATCAATTTTGAACCTAAAAATTTCCAGGATAGGTTTGCCAGTGGTCTTAAGTCTGGGATTAAAAGTAAATTTGAAAAACTAAAAGGCGAAAAGGATTTCCTGGCAAGGCTGGGATTTATTTTTGATGATTTGAGAAAGGTTAAAGAAAGAAATATGTCATTTTTTACTTTCGATGATTTTCTTTGTGAATATCACAGCGCACTGAAAAAGTTTTTTGACCAAAAACTCAACGATATGGAGCCTGAGGATATTCTTGGCTTAATTGAGTTTAAGTCGTACTACTATGCAACCATTCAAAACGAATTTTCAAGAATACCAGAGTCAATTGGGCCAAGACTTATCGAGAATGAGTCTGAGCTGCTCCAGAAATACTCAGAAGTAGCATCTTCTAAGCTGAAGGGATGGATTGATAACATTTCAACCATCGAAATTCAGAAGTTCATGTCAAGAGACCCTGAAATCAATAGGGATGAGCAAGGAAAGCCGGTGTCTTCTGGATTTATTAACCTTCTTCAGATAATTAGGGCTCAGCTTGAGCCTATTTCATTTAACAAGAGAATCTTTCTTTTCCTTACTGGCGTTATCAAAGAAAAATGCACGGCATTCAAAGAAAATATATATATGGCTCTCCAAGCAGAGCTAAAGAATGTCTACGAGGGTAAGGGATTGCATGGATTTGAGGATTATTGCATAATGTTTGGCAACTCAGGCCTAAGGTTGACGCAGTACATATCAACTCTTTCGTTCTTCCAAAGTGATGAAGTCCGCGAGCTTCAGCAAATTTTTCTGGGGATTCTCAAAAACTCAAATGTTGTCCTGTGCGAGTATATTATTTTCACTTGCAAGCCCGCACTTTCAAATATACTCACTGATGAGTGGCAGAGAAAAGAGCTGAGACAGGTCTTCATTGTAACGCTTGATGATTTTCTTCAGGATTATCAGAAAATGATGAGCGATTACATGTTTACAACACTAATTTGCGAGCTTTGTACAAAAATATATGATGTTTATAAAAAAGCCCTGAGGTCCAGTAAGATCCCACTAACTTATAAAATCTCCGAATCTATCAAAAATGACGTTGAAAAGCTATCTGAGCTATTCAAAAAATATGTAAATGAAGATGATTTCAAAGACTACGTTTCTCTCAGTCTTAAGTTCTGTCCGTTGATTGAAGCTGTGAGTGGGGAATTGTTTATAGTTGAGGTTAAATCCCTGATACTCTCTGACCCTGAAATATCAGCATCGTTTATTGAAAACCTCTTGACCAGAAAAACAGACATCGATGAAAATGAAAAGAACATTGCCACTTCGGCATTGCCCGGGCTGTTTTCTAGTAAAAAGCCCAAGAGAAAGACAATGGTTTCCAAACTGTTGAATAAATGATTGTATACACCAACTGTTGAATAAATTGGGTAGTTGAAGTTGCGATGCCGCTTGATGGATGCTGTAAATGCCATAAATAAAATAAACACCATTGCCGCTTACTTACCACTAAATCAGTAAGCTGTTTATTTTCTGCACTGATATTAAGCTTATTGGATCTTTATTGCATGTTTTAAAATCTATCTTTTTAGCAATGACTTCGCTCAGAAGAAATTATCGTAGGGACTAAATGAAAAGTCTTCCTGGTTAGTTTCTGTCTTGTATTCGTCTCCGCATATTTTTTCATTGTTTTTTTTTGTTATCAGCTAGCCAAATTCTCTTTATTTCCTCGTAGAACGGAAACGTTAAAAGATTCTGATAATTTGATATTTGGCTGATGCTGCCCTCAATTGTGATGCTATTTGAATTTATGCTTTTCTTAGGAATGCAAATGTGCTGAGGCATCAAGTCGTTTATATTTTCATTACAAATCAGACATTTTGTGCTCTTTTGAGAATTACTTTCAGAATTGTTAATAAGTTGCATTTAGCAGGGTAATAAAAACACAAAAATTGTTCAATAAACAAAGGATTGTGGGAGTCCGCATTATTGCTTTTGCACCTTATTGGCTGTTAGCATCTGTGCAAATATTTGCTGTGGAGAAGAATCAGAAATTGAGTGAAACCGAATGAATGTAAGGTGAACAAAATAGAAAATGTACTTTTGCAGTGTGATGGCCGAGTGGTCTAAGGCGCTGGAATTAGGCTCCAGTCAGTAATGGCAGGGGTTCGAATCCCCTTCACACTATGTATTTTGTCTACACAGTTATTGTTTAAAGGTATTTGTAAAAGATTGGGCTCGAGGATATATTCAATTACAGAGCTATTGCCTGTGGGCCACATGGCGTTATGTTAGTTAAATGCACACCATATCAATGCATATAATCATGCATTCCTCCATGGATATGCCATTCCTAATAGTCTGGCGAATATAACTGTGCATTTTGCCAGCCCATGTATTTCAATTCAATTGTAACTTTATTTATTTTGTTACAGCTTTGTCTTTTCAATTCTTCTTAAGTAAATTGGCTAAACAAGCCCCATGCATCTAAAGTTCAAAAGCCTAACAGGAAAGGACAAAGCAATTGAAATTGACAGTTCTGCAACCATTCTAGAGTTTAAAAATAAAATTTGCGAGCTTGAGCTGATTCCTCCTGAGCAGCAAAGGCTGGTTTGCAATGGCAAGATTCTTGGAAATGACACAGAAACACTCTCATCATACAAAATATCATCAGGAAATGTAATACACATGGTTTTAGCATTGAGAGGAGGATAGAAAAGTAATTAAATACATGTAGCAATTGAACTACTGTGTTAATGAAACATAAGTTGAATACTTGAATTTACCTTATTATATTTACTTTTTATTGTGCATTCTTTAAGTAGTCCACTAGTAGTCTTAGTCACTTTCCAGCAAAAGCTTAGGTCGGCCAGGCATCTCAATATCGAAATCTCCACATTTGCTGCTGACTCTCGTCCAATTTTGAATAGAATTTGTCGTTTGAAAGGAAATCAAATGCCTTTTCACTGTTCAGAATATCTAAAATGGCAATACATTGGGGATACATGAGAAATTTTGAGTACTTGGTGTCCTTGAAATATTCAAGATACCTCAAATATTCCCTGAAGTCGCTTCTCTCAAAGTATCTTTCATTGTGTAGCCACTTTAGATATTCTGGATTGCAGAGGAGCTGTATAAACTCCAAGTCTTTCTCAAAGATGCTCTTCATGGGTAAAGAAATACAAAATCCATTATTTGGTAGTGACTACTAGGAAGGTTCCCGAGCAGTGCTGGGTGGTGTGTTAGCAATACTTAGTGCTATTTGGAATCGGTGCGCTCATATTAGTTTGCAAATGTTGCAGAACTGCAGGCCAATCATAGTTCGGAAAATCTCTTCAGGCTGTTTCTGTTTCTGATTTTTAGAGCTTTGCTTTTGTATACTTCCAAATACTGGTATTTATGAATATACTCGGGTGGATAGTTTTCATATATAAACTCCCTCAATTCATTAATTATGCCATCTCTTGAATCTTGAAACTTTGGGGCATGCTCTATAAAATTAACGAGGTCTTCCATGTCTTTTCTATTCTCCTTTATTCTTTTATAGCGCTTCTTATTAAATACGATATTTTCAACCTTTCCAGTTATAAAATCATCAAAAACGGGATGGCTTTTTCTGATTTTCATATGCTTCAAAAGATTATCGTTGACAGTTCGATCCAATATGAAATCTAGGGATGTTGGGATTGTTGTAGGAGTGAACCGTACGAGGCATACTGAATTTTCGAAAAGCAGTTCAAAGGACTGACCATTGCTCTTGAAACAGATGCTTGTGCTTGGAAGTATTGAGCTTAGGATTTCAGAGTCAAAGTAGATTCTCTGCTTGACCAGAGATTGTTTATATTCTTGAAGTGTGGATTTTGAGTATTCCAGATTGTCGGGAAGACTGCCGTTCAATGTAATGTTAGAAAATATTTGGATGGTTGGCTTTATTTTATTATTGTTAGCGTCTTTAACAGTCAACCCACTTAAAGCTGTCTTTTTGTACCCACAGCACTTTAGTACTAATTGATTCAGATCCTCCGGCTTGAAACTGCCGCTGGTGTCCAATTTTGCACAGAAAAATGAAGCCTTCTCATCTCTCCTAGCGATCTGAATTTCGAGAATATCGTCAAATGTACTTTCATTGCAATCTACGACTTCAATCGCTGCATTCAATCCCAAAGAGGAAATGTGCTCCCTTAATGAGACGATAGCAAAGCCGTCTATATCTCCCACGACTTTAACTTTCATTGGGGCTGAAAATAAAACGATTTTGATTATAGACATAGCACTGAGCCGTTCAATATTTGCACCAGTGTTTCAGTTTCATATTGAATCAAAATATAATATTACAACATTAAGATTTATACAAATATAATTATTTAAAAGAAAGAGCATATCGGATGGGCAATGGTGAAGTAGCCGCCACAGAAACTTTATAGGTTTTTAAAAATATCTTGGCTAGAATGCACAGGCATATCTGTAAAGTGAAGTTGTTCTTTTTATTAAGATATTAGCAAATGAATAGTGGCTGCTGTCCAAATATTTTCTTACTAGCCGGCAAGATGGCATATTATAAAATATAGAATACTGTAGATCAGAGTAAAGCACGCCGATCTTCTTTCTTCTAAAATAAAAATTTTAGAGTACCCATGGAGTCAACATCGTCGGAAGCACAGGTCACACAGTCAGGACAGGCAATCGCAATAAACAATATCTGTTGTTCGCAATTGGCGGAGCTTTTTGGTCCAATGTTTGGTCCTAATGGCTCTGTAAAGGCCCTTTTGAGCGGTGGCCAGCAATTGAATCTCACCAAGGATGGCAATTCGCTATGCAAAGATATCCAGTTCACCCATCCTACGTCAATTCTAATTACCCGAACTGCATCATCGCTATACAATAGTAATGGCGATGGTACTATTGCTTTTATTTTACTCGCCTGTGAATGTTTTAAGGAAGCATACAAGTATTACTGTGAAGGCACATCGCTTCCTCTGGTAATCAATTCGTTACAGCTGGCTCTTAAGGATGTATCCGAGTTGATACAAAATAGCGCAGTTCCATTATCCGACAAGACATTGAGGCAATTGGTCTTTACTTCCCTCAGTACTAAAGTAAGAAATCCGGGGTTTCTGGTTGATATTGTTTTAAAGGCCATGGCCAGTCTCAATCGATCCTTCGACACGAATATGATAGAAATCCTCAAAATGGAAGAAGGTGATATCGCCGATTCAATCTTTGTCGACGGGCTAGTTCTTGATCATGGCGGCAGACACTATACAATGCCGACGCATGTTGAGAATGTGTGTGTATTGACAGCCAATATGTCACTGGAATATGAGAAGCCAGAAGTAAATGCAGAGTTCTGCTATAGTTCAGCACAGCAAAGAGAACAGTTGGCTTTGAGTGAGAGAGAATTTATCGCTGAAAAGGCTAAAAAGATAGCCGATCTGGCCAATACCTTGAAGAGAGAGGGCAAAGCCCTTGTTTTAATAAATGAAAAGGGCATTGATCCATATTCATTAGAAATACTGGCAAATGCTGGCGTGCTGGCACTAAGAAGAGCCAAGAGAAGAAACTTAGAAAGACTTGTAAACATGTGTGGTGGCAAGCTGGTTACTCAAGTTTCACAGCTTTGTAAAGAAAACCTTGGATTCTGCCAGAAAGTAACGGTAAAAACAATAAACGAGAACAAGTATACATTTATTGAAGGCACTCCTCTCAAGGGCTCATGCACAATTCTTCTGAGAGGTGATTCAGACTATGAAAGAATAAGCAGGAGCATCAAAGGCACAGTCAACTCGCTTGCCATTGCCATTCAAACAAAATGCTGTATCTATGGCGGTATTGATCTCTACAAAAGTATTATAACTACACTCAATGAGAAAATGCAGAATGTGCATCATTCTGATGCTGTAGGCTACAAAATTTTATCAAGAGCGTTTGAGGGCCTTATCAAGACACTGCTGAGAAATGATGATAAGAACATCAATGAAGAATTAGTAAGGTTATTTAGAGAAAATGAGCCTGACCAGAATGTTGTGGAGAATATCAAAGTGGTGAATAGTTGTATTACCAACGCAGTTATTACAACAATCAATCTGCTTATGTGTGATGAAATAATTCTTGCTGGAAAGTCTATAAACCAGGGCAGCAAGGGTACGGAACAATAAAGTAATATTCTATTTTATGGATAGCTAAAATGCGCAAGGGAACTGGTTTATTGATCAAAAGACTGGTTCCGAGTGTAGCTCTGGATGACAAGCATATGGCTTAGCATCCATTTTTTGATTTCATCTATGCATGGAGCACCAGCAAAACAATAAATCTGCTTTTATTACAACAAGCATTTTCTATAAATATTTGCTTTCTTTTAGCTGTACTGATCATGTTTGCTTAACTAAGCTTTGAGGCAAAGCACTTTTCATCCAAAGAAATTTTTGAACGACCAGTATTCCAGCCCAAATGAACGAGCAAAGTTCAAAAGAAAATTTGATCCGAAAAATTTGTGATAAGCAGACAGTCGACGCAATGTGCATACTAAAAACAGTTAACAACAGCAAATACAGTACTATAGAAGAGAGGGTGATTTCCCATTTCCAGAAAACACGAATTCCGATAAGCTTTGAAACATATGTTGATTTGGTGAAAAACATAGACAAGGATGTTTCAATTTTATTTCAAAGAAGAAATGACAGTTTTGAGCTGGATGAAATCGACATGAATAAATAGCTGTGCTCATATGCTAAATATTATAAAGGAAACTGGCTATAAATGATAAAATCAATAAAAAGCCTGCATGGTTTCATATTTTATTAAAAAACTTATTTTCATATTCACACACAATCTCCCTTACATCATTTCTTTTAAATATCTCCTCGCAGGCAGACCTCACACCTAGTGGAACATTCTTTCCAAAAAACCTAATCATCAAAAGAAGCACTACTTCTCTTAGACTAATCTTTCTATCAATCATGCTCTTTATACTTTCAATAGCAAGTGTGTTGGTGACTGGATTGTCACAAAGGTGATCAACCAGATCACAGTACTTGGAAAAGGGCCTTGTCTGCTTCGTAAGAAGATAAATCGTGTTGAAGAACGAGTTGGCTCCCTTTTCGATTACCTTAGGTCTCGACTGGTTAAATATATTTTTGAGATTTACACACATTTGCGGACACAAAAAGCTCAAGTATATGCTAAATCTCTTGAGATGCGCAAAATTCTTAGTCACAAAATCAGAAACCAAGGGCTCAAGACTTTCATTCCACTTGACAGCCTCAATAAGCTCCTTTGCAATCCAAAATGCCTCATTTCTCTCAAAATACTTTGCAATGAAGTTGTGGTTTAAAATTTCGATAAACTGTGCTACAAATCCTGGAATATTGGATGGTGCAAGAAGCTCTAAAATCTTCCAGACCATAATACGGTTATCAATATTATCGTCTATGAAGTCAAGTACCTTTACAATGAATCTACAGTAAAATAGAAAAAACAAGTAGTGACTTTTGGAATAAGCCTGTGCTAGAAACTTGAGGCTTTCTTTCAAATTATTAAATAAATCATCACGAACTAAGGCAGCAAGAACATCAACTTTAAAGAAACGAAACGAGCCCGAATAAAGCACAAAGTGGTGCCAGCACGACTTGAATGCAAGTCTGAAGTTGGCCTTTTCCATTTTGTACTTTTCCCTGAAGTGCAATAGATACTGTGTAGGTGGTATATTAGCATGAAGGTCTTTCAAAAACTCATCGAACATGTTAAAATCATTCGCTCCATCTTGAAACTTCATCATTCCCGACTCAATGCTCTTGAAGAACTCAAAGATCCTTGGATTGTCGTTCACCTTGTTGAGCGATTCGATAGTATAAATGAAGTCATAGACTGTGCATAGCTTAATGTCCTGAAGAATAAGTGTATCCAAGAGATCAACAACAAAATCAAGGAACTTTTGGTCTTCTATCTTTAAAAGTTTCGAAAGAGATTGGTCAAGCTCTTCTAGACAGACAAAGTCACATTCAATAAACTTCTTGACCAGCGGGATATTAAATTTCTTATAGTCTTCAGAGTATATCAACCAGCCAACAACCTCTCGTTTACATTTTGGAGAAATTTCAAAAATAGAAGCAATGAATCCAAAAATGTACTCCTCAGAGCAATTTGTCTTCAGAGCATGCCCAACAAGATACTTACACAGGCTCAAGCACATCTCGTCTCGATCAGGAGAATTAGAAATAACGGATATTATTCTTTTGAACTCGTGTGATCTGTTAGAACCCAAAAGAGTATGCCATTCTTCAGAGATGTAGTCCTTCTTCTTTGTAGGCATTTTCTTGCCAATTTGGATCAAAAAGCTTCTAATTTCTTGATACTCGACGTTCTCCACCGATCGAATATTAACCTTCTCAACAAAGCAGGACTCAGAGAGAATTCGCAGGGAATTTTTGGGATCAAGTCCGGAGAGCAAGCGTTCGTTCTGTGCGGGTTCTTGCAACAACAGCTCGTTATAAAACGAAGACACTGTCTCATTTACATGCGTGATTCCAGCCTTTTCAATAATTAAACAACAGATGAGAAGGTTCTGCGATACAATGCTGTAGACTGTCTCCAGGGGAAGCTCATTCATACTCAATTTCAAAAAATGAGTGATATTTCCACACATAGAGGCTTTTAAAGGCTCTTGCGCCGAAATATGAATTAAGGAGCGAGTGAGATTTACCAATAGGTTTCTGAAAAGGAAAAATCTATTTTCACCCCCTATCTTGTTAAACAATGACGCTGCTGTGCTCTTTGCAACCGTGAAGCATGATTTTACTATTCTATTGCATATTTCTCGTACACTAAAATCAAGTGCTGCTGCAATGACCTGCTTTAGTATTCCATCAAACTCAATGACATACTTGACTAAATGCTCCCTCATTCTTAATGTAGATTTGCATGTGAGTTTCAGTCCAAAATGTGAATACAGACTGTATATTTTGACCCTAATATCGGCAAGAGTACAGCAGTGCAGTTCGGCAAGCAGGTTCATGATACTCATAAGCCAAGGATTGCATGGAACGAAAATGCGGCTATATTTACCTTCTTTCAGGAAGCTAACTATGAACGAAATGGAGACAGAAATTCGCCGATATTCGATGCTTTTCAATAGGAAGCTTCTAAAATCAAAAATGTCAAGCAGTACTGGAATGTCTCTCCTTATAAGAATTTTCCCAAGGAACGCTCCCAGATGTTCACAATACTTGACCTCGTCTTTGAATTTATATGTAAACAGTAGTCTTATAAGAGAAAATCCCTTTTGAACAAAAAAGGCAAAAAACTGTGTCTTATGGCTGGTGTTGATGTGCAAGAAATTCTCGGCTCTATCAGTGTTCAGGTTTTTCAGCAAATATCTGCTTATCTGACCGTAGCTAATATTGAAATTTTTTGATAGAAGATTTTCGTCAAACAGACTCGGGCTTTTAGGAATGGTAGAGTTAGAAACTTTCATATTTGAAATCGCCTGCTCAAACTCCTTGCTCAAAAAGTTTTCAACACCTGAAATGTCTTCCTCCTTGTTAAATAAAATATTCAGTAGCTCATCGAAGTCTAGTTCTCTTTGGGAGTCCTCATCAACAACAACCAGGTCTTTTTTAATTAGCCCATGCCTAACATTTTCAATATCTTCAATCTCAAGAAAAAATTCGGGCACGTCGTTGAAAAATATCTCGAGAATTCTAAAAGCAAAGGTGTATTCTCGGTCATTCTCCGGGTATTTCAAGGAGTTCTTTATTAGCTGAAGGATCACCTTCAAGAAGGGCTTAAACAAAATTTTTCGTCGAATTAATTCACCTAAGAATATTGCCAGCATATCAGAGTTGGGCAGACGATATAGACTTGAGTAGTTATCTATCAAAAGACTAAATATCCTCTTTGCAAACGTCACTGAATACTCATCACCCTTGGCCAGCTCGGCAAGCCTGACAACAGAGTCTTCAACATCCACCTGTGAATTAATCACCTCAGAAATAAATGTGGTTGCCTTGTCAGAGTAGTTGGGCTTCTCAAGACCTTTAATTTCGGTCATTTTAGATTTGATTTCTCTGATGACATTGAGACAGTCATCTGACAAATCCTTCACAACGCCCTCGAGAATCTTAAGGACATTGTTGATGGTCTGTCGA
Source organism: Vittaforma corneae ATCC 50505 (assembly GCF_000231115.1). Classification (NCBI taxonomy): domain Eukaryota; kingdom Fungi; phylum Microsporidia; family Nosematidae; genus Vittaforma; species Vittaforma corneae. The sequence goes on along the minus strand of NW_006889836.1, from coordinate 10,799 downwards.
TTAAAAGGAAACATGTCAGATTCGCTTTTAAGCAAGAATCGCTTATCAGGTCCCTCAACATCATCAGTGGGCTCTTTCTGTACAGTACTCAAAAGCTTGTTGCTCAAATACTTAATAAATGACACAGGATTCTTTTTAAGGCAGTTTGACAACCATATTTCAAGGTTCAGATGATCTCTGCGTGAGCTCAGAATGATAATGTCGTAGCACAGATCAGCAGGCTCTGGAACCTCGGCAATTACTGGCAGCATTTTGTGTTCTAGAAGAATGTCCAAAATTTTGGTTAATAAAACTTTCCCACTGCATCTTTTAAATGAATATAGAACAACGGTCCTGTATCGAGAAAATAGAATGTAATATACAAGTTGCGAAGCAACACCCTCTGAAAGATGGACTAGAAGCTCGTCCAGTATATCTTCACAAAACGGCTGGACTGATGCAAGACCTAGAATACAGTATTCTGGAGACTTGTCTCGCACAACATTAACAATCTCAACGGCTTCAATCTCCTTTAGACACTTAAAGAGCTCAACCGAGTTGAAATTGCTTTCATACTCAATGCTCTTCTTATATTTTGCACTTTTCACATCATCTTTTGTTACCAATCTTTCGAAAAATACGTTTGAGTATACTTGCGTTCTTTTCTCGTCACAATCCAACAGAATCTTGAAAAATTCAATCTGATCTTCCCTGTTTTTCCATTTTCTAAAAAATATTTCGTATGGGACCGTGATGATGCCACTTATATAAACCCAGCAATCAACAAGTGTATAAAGATACTCTTTATTCCAAATCTTCAGGTCGCTTTCGAAGAATTTCTCATACACATCTCTCCAGTTGATATTTTCGAATGTTTCATTAATGCTTTTAAGAATAATCTCTAAGCTCCACTCTCTATGGCTGGTATCTGCAATAAAAAGAATTAGATCTGCAATCTCTTTCAACGATACTTTTCTCTGCCTTTTTAGAGATTGGAGAACTTGTGCCAAACAGTCCGGGTTGATTTTATCTGGAAACATTCGGTCGATGATTTGCTTTAAACTACTGCTTTGGATAACTTTTTCATCCATCTTGGGCTAGGAATGTTCAGAAATTTGTGTTTGAAAATATTTTGGATGGAAAGACAGATGGAAAATGGTATGAAGTGTGTACACATAGCCAGCTAACATAGAGATCCCAAAACATAATACAATCTAGCCTGAATGTATATTGTTGCAGTTGATTAGCCAATATAGAATGTAGCATGGGATGCACTAAGGTTGAAGACAAAACCGGTATTTATAGTTTTAGCATGGCATTCTTGGCCTGCCACAATCTAGGAAAAAAGAAGCGTGTTCTTGGGACCCTAGTAAGCGGTAGAGTGTTTCGGTAGCATACATTTGAAAATGCTTGGATAACTATGGTTTCAATGAACCAAATATTCTTATCTCTATCAACAGCCTTTAATGCTCAAAAGCATCTAATGTACATATTGCATTGCAATAGCGTTATTGAAAGATGAAGCATTTGGTTATGTCTTTCTTCAGTCGTTTCGCTGATATTCTCTCGTGTGGGTTCATTTTAAAAACTTCAGCAAGTATCTGATGATATTTTTGGCTAATCTTTGAAAATTTTTCATGGAATTGTGTTTTTTGAGTAATCCCAAATACGTTGACAAAATCAAGATGCTTGATTTGAAGATCCGAATATGCAGATTTGTCGGGTGATCCAAATGTTTGCAGTATTTCAGCAACAAGCTTGAATGCATTTCCATTTTTAAACAAGCATTCATAGCAGACCATCTCATAGAAAATACACCCAAATGACCAAATATCTTTGAATGAATGGGCAGTCTTCAATCCAACAAGATACTCCAGTGAAGTGTATGTGTTTGTAAAGTTGTTGATTTTGATTATTTCATGCTCATACTTTGCGGAATCAAAGTCAATAATCTTGAGAATATCACCACAAATGACAATATTTTCAGGTTTGATATCAAAATGAACTATTCCCTTAGAGTGAATATACTCCAAGGCATTGAGGATCTGCATAGAAAACTTTGCTAATTCCTCGGTACCGATGTTTTTTCTTGAAATAAGACTTCGTAATGTTTCTCCAACAAAATCGGTGGCCAGTGTTCTTGTTTTTCCAATGTAAAATAGTCTCAAGATGCTAGGATGATTCAATGATCCCAGTATTTCTTTTTCTCTAAGGAATTCCAGCGAGTTCCTAGTGTAGTATTTCTTTACAACACACTTTTTTCTAGAAATCATCCCCAACACAGTCTTGGAGTTGTTTCCCTGGTGAAGTAACTGTAAGACTTTGATTCTCTTACTTTTCATGTCGAAGGGTGTTTGGCTGTTTATAAAATAAACTTTAACGGTATGCCATACATGCTCACACTCATATGCAATGGCGATGTGTACTCTAGAGCATTACTGCTGGCTTTGATAATAATTAACTTTTGGTGCAGTCGACTGCTGATAGGGTTCTAAATACCACTATGGTCTAGAACCTCTATGACAGCTCTATAGTTATTGCCATCAGCTATTTGCCAGTGTTTTCTATTTAGTCCTTTCTAAATTTTTACCCAATGGCCACTCCAATGCAGGATGACAAAGAGGTGGCAAAAGAGCTTCTTGTTTCTCTGAGAGAAGATACTAGCAAAGTCTCAAATCTAAACAACGATCAGCTATATTCACTGCAGCTCAAATCTGGGCAGGAGCTGATTGCTAACTCAACATTTGAGTCGATGGGTCTGAAGAATGAATTGATACAGGGAATGTACTCCATGGGACTTGAAAAGCCAACTCTCATCCAGAATCTCGCCATTCCCCAGATAATTAAGGGGAAGGATGCGGCATTTCAGAGTAAAAGTGGCACGGGAAAGACCATCGCATTTGCATTGGGCGCTCTGCAGAAAGCAGAACCAAAAAAAGGCCCACAGGTTTTGATTTTATCACCAACAAGAGAGCTTTGCATGCAAATTGGAACTGTCATTAAGAAGCTGGCAGAATTTGTTAGCCTAAGTGTCTGTTTTGCACTTGGCGATTTTGAGAAAACGGCAATTACTGAAGAAATAGTAGTTGGCGCACCTGGAAAGATTATAAATCTTGTTAACAATTCCATTTTGATCCCCGAATCCATGAAGATGCTAATATTAGATGAGGCCGATGATTTGATCTCAAATCAGGCCTTTATTGCTTTGACCTTAAAACTCTTGAAAAAATTTGAAAAGACACAGAAAATATTCTTTTCAGCCACCTATTCCGAACTTTCACAAAAAGCGTTGTCAAAACTGGCGCCAAATGCCGACAAATTTTTGGAAAAAAACGAGAAGGCAGACAAAATCCAGCTGTATTACATTGAAGTTCCTAAATCCAAGAAAATTGATGCTCTTAAGTCGCTATTTGGATACTTGACGGTTGCACAAAGTATCATCTTTGTGGCAACAAAGAACACAGCAGATTTCGTTGCAAAAGTGATGCGTGATGATGGTTTTCGGTCTCTTTGATACATGGAAATCTTACACCTGCAGAGCGGGACTCGGCCTTTAATGATTTTCTGCATGCAAAGACCAAGACTCTTGTGTCCACCAATGTTTTTGCTCGTGGAATGGACATTCCTCAAGTTAATTTAATTGTTAACTTTGACATTCCAAATTTTTCATCAGCAGAGGACCAGCAGACATACATCCACAGAATTGGTAGATCGGGAAGGTTCAATAGATCTGGGTTTGTTATTGATTTTGTTTCTGATGAGGAGGATTTGAAGGTTTTGGGCAACATCCAGTCTGGAATGGGCTCAATATCTAAGAAATTTACCCTTGAATCTCTTCATCAGGCATTTATTGAGGATGAAGTAACAACACTCTTGTAAGTTGAAGTAATACAGCGATGTTAAATAAACTTCAATATTTGATAACTATGCTTCGCCAATTGCATGCGAAATTGTTGAATATCACTCCAAATCATATATTTATTAAAGTTTTATCAAAATCAACTGTTTGGGTAACTTTTAATGCTTTTCATTTCGCATAGAACTTTGAAGGTGGGGCGACCATGTGGACAGTTCCATGGCAGATCAAGAACAGACAAGTTGTCTAAAATACGCCGCATTTCTTTCATTGACAGCGATGTGCCGATCATTATGCTCGACCTACAGGCTTTTGAAGCCATAATGTTTTTGAATTTTTCAGGAACGAGGATGCCTTTTGAGATAGAATCAAGTATTGAGTAAAAATCCTCCACAGAGAAGAATACCCCCTGATATACGGGAAAGGACAATAGCAAATTCTCCGAAATCACAAATCCATTGTCTTCCAAGGTTTGTTTGTGTTCCTCAATCAAAAGCCGTTGAATCGGTGAAAACTCGAGCTGAATTGGAGTCAACAATCTTTGTTTTTTGAGCTTGAAAGTACATTTGAGTCTTTCAAAATTGTAAATTTCATCGGCTGCGTGTTGATCAACTGCAATCAAAAAAGTCGAGTTGCCTTTTTTGAGAATACATAAAATAAAGCCTTGATTGAACTGTCCTATGATATGCATTTCTTTAAAGTCACTTTTATCGAAGACAAGCCTTGAATGGCCTAGTGATTCCTCTTTAATAAAATTATAAACAGAGCATGTGGTGTCGTCTTGTATCCTCCTTGTGGGTACTTCACCAATACTACTGCAAATGACACTGTCAAACATACTGATATTGTTATCATCCAATGATGTGTTGATGGCGATATTGCCATGATCATAGTGTGTTTTGCAGCATATTTGACTTCCAATTTCGTGCCTACTTCGCTTGACGTTCGAACTACCACAATCGTCATTTAAACCAATTGCATCATCTGCATTTGTGTTTGCATGGCTCCTATACAAGGTTTCAAGCTCTTCATCAATGTTATTACATTTGTCTTGCTCAGAAGCAGATATATACTCAACAGTGTTTTCAGGTTTAAGACAATTTATGGAAAAAACACTCTGGCCATTCAGAGTATCCTCTGGATGATTTTTATTTCCTTCGAAAGTAGTACTTTCTGCTTCAGTATTGGTTTTCATGTGCATCTGACTGGCAACCTCGAAATTTTTATTTTCATCGGATGCTGTACTTTTTGTAAGGCTATCACCGTTTTGAACAACATCTTCATTAGTGCTGCAGTGTTCATCAATATGGCTGGTTTCGCGAATGTACAGCTTTAGGGCAAAGTATCTGTCAAGTTCTGATTTTATTCTATTTTCAACGTACTTACTGCTTCGCAGTATTACCTCAGTTTTGTCAACTGATAGATTAACATCGCATTCATCTCTCAAAGTTAAAATATAGGTAGGGGGATATGCAAAATACATTTCAAATATCTTGCTTACCAGCTGGGAAACCCTCTCGAATTTACAAACTCTTTTTTCAATCATGATGACCTGGGTACTTGATTTATCAAATGGGAACAATAGAAATTTAAATTTCTCGTCTCTAATTTCAAAATGCACCGGGCCATGCTTAGAAATGGCAATGTCAGTAGTGTTTTCATCTCCACATTCACTAATTAATGTGCAACTATTAAACACAAGCTTAAAATATACAGGATATACATACAAGTAGGCTTTTATAAGGTTTATGATTTTGGCTAAAGATTTTCTAATGGTTTTTCTGTTGGATTGCTGCCTAATAGGACAGCGCTTAAACATATTTTCGACTTTTACAGTTGTTCCTTGCTCTCTTGGTTTCATCTCTGTCCTTCCTGTTGTGTAGTTTTTGCATAAACCCAATGTTTTTTGGCTTGTTCTTGATGTTATTTCAACATCACACATTTCAGAAATTGCTGAGAGTGCCTGGCCTCTAAAGCCATGGGTAAACTTCGAATTTGAATAAGAAATGCCAAGAACACGATAGGATGTGTCCTCCTTTGATGTAAACCCTGGTTTGCATATTAGGTCGAGATCCTCAATACCACATCCATTGTCTTCAACAGAAATTGAAGTTTCAGTTATAGCAACAGAAATCCTTGATGATCCTGCATCGAGTGAATTCTCAATCAATTCCTTGGCTACAATGTAGCTATCATGAACATATTGCTGTGACTTGATTAGTTTTGAAAGCTCGTCTGAGATTCTATAGATCATTGAGCAACTTGGGGATTCTACTTAAAAGGCCAATCTGGAGGGAACGCTCCAAAATCACCAAAACCACGAATACTTATAAAAACATCCAAATAGTCCAGTAGATAAATTGGCACAGTGCAAAAGCATACGGCGAAGAAGCCCTTTGAACTCAATATAATAAGTACGTTTCCCCGACCGGGAATCGAACCCAGGCCACCTGCGTGAGAGGCAGATATCCTAACCACTGGACCATCAGGGATCGAAGAGAACTTCGAGAGGATCTATGACGGCTGTATGTACTTAATGCAGTTAATAAAGACAATGCGCTTGAACAACAGACCTTAGCCCAGTACCGCAATGACTGTATCATTGATACTATAGATAACATCGTGCAGGCATACAGCAGCATACTTCTAGGGCCAGCACATGCCGGTGTGCTTTCTTGCATCAGCAGTCATTTAATCTATTTGGAACAGTTATGTGCCAATTGGTTTTCCGTCTTGTTTTTCATTTGCTTTATATAAAGAGAAAGGCATATTTACTGGCTTTTAAATTTCACCATTCTAAAAACTAAAACTTTGAAAACACAAGTGCCCCAATGCATGGTCTTCTAAATGTGCTGTCTTCCGAGGAGACTGGACATGAGTGTTTGCGATATCTTACAACAGGAAGAGCCAGCATCTATCTTCCGCTTCTAAAGAGGATCCTGGAGTCAGACCAAGGATCCGTTGTCACTGTCTTTGGCCCACGAGGATCAGGAAGACATACATTCATTTGTAAAGGAGTACACGAAAGGAGAACAATGTCCTGTATTGTTGATGCCGAGGAGATTAGAGACGATGGAAAGCTGAGTGTTCAAAAGCTGCACAAGCTTATTCGGTCCGTAACTGCTGTTACAATAAAGGAGTATCTGAAAATCGTGGAGGGCGAGGTCATATCTATGTCAAATGGTAAGATCCATTTGAAGACAAGAGATATGGAATCAGTGTTTGGTATTGGAGTAAGAATCAGAAAGGAGCTAGAAAGAGAAAGAGTGTGTGTTGGAGACATCATAAAGATCTACAAAGAGAGCTGCTTTGTAGTGCGACAGGGCCGATTATCCGAAAGGAACCCATCCTTGGCATTTGACTTACTTCCAAAGATCCAGCTGCCTGAAGGAGAGTGCATAAAAACTGAGACTGTTCACACAACACTAACACTAAATGAGTTGGACACACTTAACTTCAAAGAAAACGGCGAAGAATATCTTTATACAGATGTGTATATTAATGGGTATATTAGAAACGAAGTAGATAAAAAAGTAGCTAAGCTTCTAAAAGAGGGTAAGGCAGGATTAGAAAGAGGCGTTTTGGTTATTGATGGATGTGAAGCGCTATCTGAAGATGAGATTAAGTGTATAATTTCTGTATGCTCAGGAATGTTACATCCAACAGTATTTTTGGTTTTTGACCAAGAAGATAGCCGCCAGGTTGCGGGTGAGATTAGCTTAAGGTTCTATAAGTATACCGCATCAGAAACAGGCGATATCCTGAGGAACTACTGTGCTTCGAACGATGTAGAAATTGAAGATGGTGCGGTTGAGAAGCTTTGTGAAATTGCAGATAGCAAAGGGCTGTGTGCTGCAATAAGGATTCTCAAGGCGTCTGTTTCCATGAAAAGTGTTGCAGCTACCACAGTAAGCAGAATATTTAGTGTTTTTGATGAATAAAATAAATTTAAACAAGGACATACTTTACTCAGCACATTTACTATACTTATGTCATATAAATGTGTCATAAACTGCTGTTGACAATACACTCAGTCTACTAAATTTATTTCTCAAAAATGGTCAGCTTCAGGAGTCATTATCCACAGTCTACCGATCGGTCATCATATCAGCCCAGTGAAGTTGATGTACAATGTGCTAGGCTTGTATTTCAGTTTACTTTTTCAGCTTAAAGATCTTATCGCCCGTGACAGAATCAGTTTCAAAGGTGCAGCTCTCCTTCAAAAAATTTCGTATTAGATTCTTCTCGGATTCATCCATTTTGAAATTTGATCGTAGATTCAATAACAAGTCCTTGACCGAAATCTTCCTTCCTTTAAATGCTCTTCTAATGTCGTCGTTTGTTAACTTCTTTACATACTCAGTATCAACCTTGGCTTTTTTAGCATTCTCTACTGCCTCTGGTTTCTCTTCTGCTTCCTCCTTTACTTCTTCGTTGATGTTCTCCTCATAGCACTCTACCAGTCCTTGCATTTTCCTTCCTGATGTTGAAAGCTCTTTCTCCTTATAGACATAAACTTCATTCATGTCCCCATCGTCATCATCGAAGACATTGTCGTAGTCGATTTCATGCTGAGACTCGGACTCTTCCGTTTCTATTTCAATATGACCCAAATTCTTCTCTAGTCCATCAACATCTCCTTCAGAAAACTGGTTCTTTTGCACAAATCTGTACCATTTGGAAATGGGAACCACTCTCAACGAATTGCCAACATTTATCAGGGCAAAGTACATGCTTGCACTATCGGAGATGTTCTGGAACTTTCCACACATCGTTCTAGACTCACAATCCACGATAACAAATGGATCCTGCTCTCTTTCTCTCAGGGAAACATAATTCTCGTCCTCATACTCAACAACCTCGCTCTTTTTCTTTTCAAAGACCTGCTCCTCTTCCTGGACCTGCTCTTCCCTCTCAATTGTAAGAGGCTCTGAGAGCTTGCTCAAATCCAGATCATTGAACAAGTACATTTCACTGTCATTTGGTGAGTAAATTAGATTGAATTGTTTCATTGGGCTTAAAAATTTTGAAATAATCTAAAAAATAAATAGAAAGACAGAGGCAAAGAAACGTATGGTATACAGATGTTGCCGATGGAAATAAAAAAACAAGGCACCAGTCACACCACAGCATAAAACAAGGGCTGCATTTTTAACCTCAACCCACTTTAATAAAATCCATCATCACATCTTGTTCAAAGGTGTGATGCCCAAAACCAATAGTCCATTCCTGATAACAGTTCGACAGGCAGAAAACATCAGCAGTCTAGCTTTGGCTATATGCTCACTTTCTCCCAATACCCTGAACTTTGTAATCAGATTATTTATGGTCTTGGCAAGATCCATCAAATACAGCACAAGCCTTGACGGCTCATAGTCTTCAAGGCAGAGATTAAGAATTCGTTCATACCAAAGAAGACGATAGCAGAGATCATGAATTTCAGGCACATCAATCACAGAAAAATCAATGCTGGAGAGATCATCTGCCATTGAGCTGCTGTTATTCTTCTCAATGCTGTGTAATCTGCAGTGAGCATATTGAAGATACGCACCAGAACCCTTCTCACAATTAGCACGTTTCTCAAAATCAAACGCATATCCTTTGATTCGTTTGGCACTAAAATCGGCAACTAAAAGTGTTGAAATGGCCAATATTTTTGCTGTTTTTTCAATGTCTTCACTATTCATGTCTTCATTTACTAGCAGTCGGGCCTTGATGGCCTCAGACGAGGTTTGGATAATGTCTTCAAGAAAATGGACTGTTCCCCCTCTCGTAGACATGCCCTTAACACTTCCGTAGTTCACATGCTCAAACATGCTTCGATCATATCCCAGCTTTTCTAAACAGGAAAACAGCTGCTTAAAGTGTAAATCCTGCTCGCAGGAAACTACATAGACAAGCTTTTTGGCGTTGTACGTAGTTATCCTGTCAATGGCTGAGCAGATGTCTCTTGTTAGGTAAAGTGTTGTGCCATCAGACTTTTGAATTAGTGCATTTCCGTACTCTGCACAATCGATCACCTTTGATCCATCTTCTTCCGTCGTAGCTATCGAAGTGGAGCTGGCAAATTCTTTGGCTGATTCATAATAAAAACTTTCGCCAGAATAGACGTCAAACTCAATATTAAGCTGCTTATAAAGCCTTTTAAAATTATTAATCGACATTTCTCGGAATTTTCTCCACAACGACATGTATTTTTCATTTTTGAACTCTTCCATTTCCCGAAATATATTGCGAGCATTATCATGAATGGCAGGATCGTTAGCAGCCTCTTTGTTGATCTTAACATACACCTCAAACAAATGCATCAGCGCATTCTTTTCCAGCTCATCTTCACTACCGAACATCTCGAATCCAAGCAGGACAAGCCCAAACTGCTTACCCCAATCCCCAAGATAATTAAGAGACACTACGTTGTATCCTGCATTTTTCATTAGGTTTTTAATAAAGTTGCCCAAAACTGTTGTTCTATAATGCCCCACGTGAAATAATTTTGCAATATTCGGACTACTAAAATCGACTACAACAGTATCTCTTTTCCCAACATTACTTTTTCCAAAATCAATATCCCGGGAATGCATTGAGCAAAGTATGTCCTTGAAAAACATCTTTTTGTTCAGGTTGAAGCTTAAATGGGTGTCATGGCAGGCTAAGTTTTCAATTTCTGGTATTTTCTTCTCAAGCAGGGTATTGTAAAGATTTTCAGCATCGACCACAGGTGAGGAAGAAACTTTGTTCAAAAACAAGAGGAAGTCAGAGTTGCTGTCCCTGTACACACTCAATGACTGTCGAATCTGCTCTTTAGAGAACTTTGAGTTAGATGCAATCTTCTCAACGATTGCTTCCAAAATTTCCTCAAAAACCATGGGCAAAAAATGCAAGCTATACAAATGTCAAAAGTGAATGGCTTGGCAGTAAAAAGCAGGTGCTCAGCTTATTTTTCTGGGCTTCACAATCTTTATTG